>NW_027371451.1:0-27193 GCF_046119375.1 Phyllobates terribilis
TGACTGAATGAAAGGAGCTGGCATCTCACTCTCTTTGAATCTTCTTTATCATGCTAGGATTAGCAGGAAAAAGCAAAAAATTTCAGAATTGCACCGTGCAATGTGGAGATATTACTGTTTGTGCATTTACAATATTCATTGATTTTTGCCATTGAAAAACATGTTTTTCATATACCAGAAATGTTTGAAGCTACTGACTGAATGAAAGGAGCTGGCATCTCACTCTCTTTGAATCTTCTTTATCATGCTAGGATTAGCAGGAAAAAGCAAAAAATTTCAGAATTGCACCTTGCAATGTGGAGATATTACTGTTTGTGCATTTACAATATTCATTGATTTTTGCCATTGAAAAACATGTTTTTCATATACCAGAAATGTTTGAAGCTACTGACTGAATGAAAGGAGCTGGCATCTCACTCTCTTTGAATCTTCTTTATCATGCTAGGATTAACAGGAAAAAGCTAAAAATTTCAGAATTGCACTGTGCAATGTGGAGATATTACTGTTTGTGCATTTACAATATTCATTGATTTTTGCCATTGAAAAACGTCCAGAAATGTTTGAAGCTACTGACTGAATGAAAGGAGCTGGCATCTCACTCTCTTTGAATCTTCTTTATCATGCTAGGATTAGCAGGAAAAAGCAAAAAATTTCAGAATTGCACCTTGCAATGTGGAGATATTACTGTTTGTGCATTTACAATATTCATTGATTTTTGCCATTGAAAAACATGTTTTTCATATACCAGAAATGTTTGAAGCTACTGACTGAATGAAAGGAGCTGGCATCTCACTCTCTTTGAATCTTCTTTATCATGCTAGGATTAACAGGAAAAAGCAAAAAATTTCAGAATTGCACCGTGCAATGTGGAGATATTACTGTTTGTGCATTTACAATATTCATTGATTTTTGCCATTGAAAAACGTCCAGAAATGTTTGAAGCTACTGACTGAATGAAAGGAGCTGGCATCTCACTCTCTTTGAATCTTCTTTATCATGCTAGGATTAGCAGGAAAAAGCTAAAAATTTCAGAATTGCACCTTGCAATGTGGAGATATTACTGTTTGTGCATTTACAATATTCATTGATTTTTGCCATTGAAAAACATGTTTTTCATATACCAGAAATGTTTGAAGCTACTGACTGAATGAAAGGAGCTGGCATCTCACTCTCTTTGAATCTTCTTTATCATGCTAGGATTAGCAGGAAAAAGCTAAAAATTTCAGAATTGCACCCTGCAATGTGGAGATATTACTGTTTGTGCATTTACAATATTCATTGATTTTTGCCATTGAAAAACATGTTTTTCATATACCAGAAATGTTTGAAGCTACTGACTGAATGAAAGGAGCTGGCATCTCACTCTCTTTGAATCTTCTTTATCATGCTAGGATTAGCAGGAAAAAGCTAAAAATTTCAGAATTGCACCTTGCAATGTGGAGATATTACTGTTTGTGCATTTACAATATTCATTGATTTTTGCCATTGAAAAACATGTTTTTCATATACCAGAAATGTTTGAAGCTACTGACTGAATGAAAGGAGCTGGCATCTCACTCTCTTTGAATCTTCTTTATCATGCTAGGATTAGCAGGAAAAAGCTAAAAATTTCAGAATTGCACCTTGCAATGTGGAGATATTACTGTTTGTGCATTTACAATATTCATTGATTTTTGCCATTGAAAAACATGTTTTTCATATACCAGAAATGTTTGAAGCTACTGACTGAATGAAAGGAGCTGGCATCTCACTCTCTTTGAATCTTCTTTATCATGCTAGGATTAACAGGAAAAAGCAAAAAATTTCAGAATTGCACCGTGCAATGTGGAGATATTACTGTTTGTGCATTTACAATATTCATTGATTTTTGCCATTGAAAAACGTCCAGAAATGTTTGAAGCTACTGACTGAATGAAAGGAGCTGGCATCTCACTCTCTTTGAATCTTCTTTATCATGCTAGGATTAGCAGGAAAAAGCTAAAAATTTCAGAATTGCACCGTGCAATGTGGAGATATTACTGTTTGTGCATTTACAATATTCATTGATTTTTGCCATTGAAAAACATGTTTTTCATATACCAGAAATGTTTGAAGCTACTGACTGAATGAAAGGAGCTGGCATCTCACTCTCTTTGAATCTTCTTTATCATGCTAGGATTAGCAGGAAAAAGCAAAAAATTTCAGAATTGCACCGTGCAATGTGGAGATATTACTGTTTGTGCATTTACAATATTCATTGATTTTTGCCATTGAAAAACATGTTTTTCATATACCAGAAATGTTTGAAGCTACTGACTGAATGAAAGGAGCTGGCATCTCACTCTCTTTGAATCTTCTTTATCATGCTAGGATTAACAGGAAAAAGCAAAAAATTTCAGAATTGCACCGTGCAATGTGGAGATATTACTGTTTGTGCATTTACAATATTCATTGATTTTTGCCATTGAAAAACGTCCAGAAATGTTTGAAGCTACTGACTGAATGAAAGGAGCTGGCATCTCACTCTCTTTGAATCTTCTTTATCATGCTAGGATTAACAGGAAAAAGCAAAAAATTTCAGAATTGCACCGTGCAATGTGGAGATATTACTGTTTGTGCATTTACAATATTCATTGATTTTTGCCATTGAAAAACATGTTTTTCATATACCAGAAATGTTTGAAGCTACTGACTGAATGAAAGGAGCTGGCATCTCACTCTCTTTGAATCTTCTTTATCATGCTAGGATTAACAGAAAAAAGCTAAAAATTTCAGAATTGCACCTTGCAATGTGGAGATATTACTGTTTGTGCATTTACAATATTCATTGATTTTTGCCATTGAAAAACATGTTTTTCATATACCAGAAATGTTTGAAGCTACTGACTGAATGAAAGGAGCTGGCATCTCACTCTCTTTGAATCTTCTTTATCATGCTAGGATTAACAGGAAAAAGCTAAAAATTTCAGAATTGCACCGTGCAATGTGGAGATATTACTGTTTGTGCATTTACAATATTCATTGATTTTTGCCATTGAAAAACATGTTTTTCATATACCAGAAATGTTTGAAGCTACTGACTGAATGAAAGGAGCTGGCATCTCACTCTCTTTGAATCTTCTTTATCATGCTAGGATTAGCAGGAAAAAGCAAAAAATTTCAGAATTGCACCGTGCAATGTGGAGATATTACTGTTTGTGCATTTACAATATTCATTGATTTTTGCCATTGAAAAACATGTTTTTCATATACCAGAAATGTTTGAAGCTACTGACTGAATGAAAGGAGCTGGCATCTCACTCTCTTTGAATCTTCTTTATCATGCTAGGATTAACAGGAAAAAGCTAAAAATTTCAGAATTGCACCTTGCAATGTGGAGATATTACTGTTTGTGCATTTACAATATTCATTGATTTTTGCCATTGAAAAACATGTTTTTCATATACCAGAAATGTTTGAAGCTACTGACTGAATGAAAGGAGCTGGCATCTCACTCTCTTTGAATCTTCTTTATCATGCTAGGATTAACAGGAAAAAGCAAAAAATTTCAGAATTGCACCGTGCAATGTGGAGATATTACTGTTTGTGCATTTACAATATTCATTGATTTTTGCCATTGAAAAACGTCCAGAAATGTTTGAAGCTACTGACTGAATGAAAGGAGCTGGCATCTCACTCTCTTTGAATCTTCTTTATCATGCTAGGATTAACAGGAAAAAGCAAAAAATTTCAGAATTGCACCGTGCAATGTGGAGATATTACTGTTTGTGCATTTACAATATTCATTGATTTTTGCCATTGAAAAACGTCCAGAAATGTTTGAAGCTACTGACTGAATGAAAGGAGCTGGCATCTCACTCTCTTTGAATCTTCTTTATCATGCTAGGATTAACAGGAAAAAGCAAAAAATTTCAGAATTGCAGAGTGCAATGTGGAGATATTACTGTTTGTGCATTTACAATATTCATTGATTTTTGCCATTGAAAAACATGTTTTTCATATACCAGAAATGTTTGAAGCTACTGACTGAATGAAAGGAGCTGGCATCTCACTCTCTTTGAATCTTCTTTATCATGCTAGGATTAACAGGAAAAAGCTAAAAATTTCAGAATTGCACCTTGCAATGTGGAGATATTACTGTTTGTGCATTTACAATATTCATTGATTTTTGCCATTGAAAAACATGTTTTTCATATACCAGAAATGTTTGAAGCTACTGACTGAATGAAAGGAGCTGGCATCTCACTCTCTTTGAATCTTCTTTATCATGCTAGGATTAACAGGAAAAAGCTAAAAATTTCAGAATTGCACCGTGCAATGTGGAGATATTACTGTTTGTGCATTTACAATATTCATTGATTTTTGCCATTGAAAAACATGTTTTTCATATACCAGAAATGTTTGAAGCTACTGACTGAATGAAAGGAGCTGGCATCTCACTCTCTTTGAATCTTCTTTATCATGCTAGGATTAGCAGGAAAAAGCAAAAAATTTCAGAATTGCACCGTGCAATGTGGAGATATTCCTGTTTGTGCATTTACAATATTCATTGATTTTTGCCATTGAAAAACATGTTTTTCATATACCAGAAATGTTTGAAGCTACTGACTGAATGAAAGGAGCTGGCATCTCACTCTCTTTGAATCTTCTTTATCATGCTAGGATTAACAGGAAAAAGCTAAAAATTTCAGAATTGCACCTTGCAATGTGGAGATATTACTGTTTGTGCATTTACAATATTCATTGATTTTTGCCATTGAAAAACATGTTTTTCATATACCAGAAATGTTTGAAGCTACTGACTGAATGAAAGGAGCTGGCATCTCACTCTCTTTGAATCTTCTTTATCATGCTAGGATTAACAGGAAAAAGCAAAAAATTTCAGAATTGCACCGTGCAATGTGGAGATATTACTGTTTGTGCATTTACAATATTCATTGATTTTTGCCATTGAAAAACGTCCAGAAATGTTTGAAGCTACTGACTGAATGAAAGGAGCTGGCATCTCACTCTCTTTGAATCTTCTTTATCATGCTAGGATTAACAGGAAAAAGCAAAAAATTTCAGAATTGCACCGTGCAATGTGGAGATATTACTGTTTGTGCATTTACAATATTCATTGATTTTTGCCATTGAAAAACGTCCAGAAATGTTTGAAGCTACTGACTGAATGAAAGGAGCTGGCATCTCACTCTCTTTGAATCTTCTTTATCATGCTAGGATTAACAGGAAAAAGCAAAAAATTTCAGAATTGCACCGTGCAATGTGGAGATATTACTGTTTGTGCATTTACAATATTCATTGATTTTTGCCATTGAAAAACATGTTTTTCATATACCAGAAATGTTTGAAGCTACTGACTGAATGAAAGGAGCTGGCATCTCACTCTCTTTGAATCTTCTTTATCATGCTAGGATTAACAGGAAAAAGCTAAAAATTTCAGAATTGCACCTTGCAATGTGGAGATATTACTGTTTGTGCATTTACAATATTCATTGATTTTTGCCATTGAAAAACATGTTTTTCATATACCAGAAATGTTTGAAGCTACTGACTGAATGAAAGAAGCTGGCATCTCACTCTCTTTGAATCTTCTTTATCATGCTAGGATTAACAGGAAAAAGCTAAAAATTTCAGAATTGCACCGTGCAATGTGGAGATATTACTGTTTGTGCATTTACAATATTCATTGATTTTTGCCATTGAAAAACATGTTTTTCATATACCAGAAATGTTTGAAGCTACTGACTGAATGAAAGGAGCTGGCATCTCACTCTCTTTGAATCTTCTTTATCATGCTAGGATTAGCAGGAAAAAGCAAAAAATTTCAGAATTGCACCGTGCAATGTGGAGATATTACTGTTTGTGCATTTACAATATTCATTGATTTTTGCCATTGAAAAACATGTTTTTCATATACCAGAAATGTTTGAAGCTACTGACTGAATGAAAGGAGCTGGCATCTCACTCTCTTTGAATCTTCTTTATCATGCTAGGATTAACAGGAAAAAGCTAAAAATTTCAGAATTGCACCTTGCAATGTGGAGATATTACTGTTTGTGCATTTACAATATTCATTGATTTTTGCCATTGAAAAACATGTTTTTCATATACCAGAAATGTTTGAAGCTACTGACTGAATGAAAGGAGCTGGCATCTCACTCTCTTTGAATCTTCTTTATCATGCTAGGATTAACAGGAAAAAGCAAAAAATTTCAGAATTGCACCGTGCAATGTGGAGATATTACTGTTTGTGCATTTACAATATTCATTGATTTTTGCCATTGAAAAACGTCCAGAAATGTTTGAAGCTACTGACTGAATGAAAGGAGCTGGCATCTCACTCTCTTTGAATCTTCTTTATCATGCTAGGATTAACAGGAAAAAGCAAAAAATTTCAGAATTGCACCGTGCAATGTGGAGATATTACTGTTTGTGCATTTACAATATTCATTGATTTTTGCCATTGAAAAACATGTTTTTCATATACCAGAAATGTTTGAAGCTACTGACTGAATGAAAGGAGCTGGCATCTCACTCTCTTTGAATCTTCTTTATCATGCTAGGATTAACAGGAAAAAGCTAAAAATTTCAGAATTGCACCGTGCAATGTGGAGATATTACTGTTTGTGCATTTACAATATTCATTGATTTTTGCCATTGAAAAACATGTTTTTCATATACCAGAAATGTTTGAAGCTACTGACTGAATGAAAGGAGCTGGCATCTCACTCTCTTTGAATCTTCTTTATCATGCTAGGATTAGCAGGAAAAAGCAAAAAATTTCAGAATTGCACCGTGCAATGTGGAGATATTACTGTTTGTGCATTTACAATATTCATTGATTTTTGCCATTGAAAAACGTCCAGAAATGTTTGAAGCTACTGACTGAATGAAAGGAGCTGGCATCTCACTCTCTTTGAATCTTCTTTATCATGCTAGGATTAACAGGAAAAAGCAAAAAATTTCAGAATTGCACCGTGCAATGTGGAGATATTACTGTTTGTGGATTTACAATATTCATTGATTTTTGCCATTGAAAAACGTCCAGAAATGTTTGAAGCTACTGACTGAATGAAAGGAGCTGGCATCTCACTCTCTTTGAATCTTCTTTATCATGCTAGGATTAACAGGAAAAAGCAAAAAATTTCAGAATTGCACCGTGCAATGTGGAGATATTACTGTTTGTGCATTTACAATATTCATTGATTTTTGCCATTGAAAAACATGTTTTTCATATACCAGAAATGTTTGAAGCTACTGACTGAATGAAAGGAGCTGGCATCTCACTCTCTTTGAATCTTCTTTATCATGCTAGGATTAACAGGAAAAAGCTAAAAATTTCAGAATTGCACCTTGCAATGTGGAGATATTACTGTTTGTGCATTTACAATATTCATTGATTTTTGCCATTGAAAAACATGTTTTTCATATACCAGAAATGTTTGAAGCTACTGACTGAATGAAAGGAGCTGGCATCTCACTCTCTTTGATTCTTCTTTATCATGCTAGGTTTAACAGGAAAAAGCTAAAAATTTCAGAATTGCACCGTGCAATGTGGAGATATTACTGTTTGTGCATTTACAATATTCATTGATTTTTGCCATTGAAAAACATGTTTTTCATATACCAGAAATGTTTGAAGCTACTGACTGAATGAAAGGAGCTGGCATCTCACTCTCTTTGAATCTTCTTTATCATGCTAGGATTAGCAGGAAAAAGCAAAAAATTTCAGAATTGCACCGTGCAATGTGGAGATATTACTGTTTGTGCATTTACAATATTCATTGATTTTTGCCATTGAAAAACATGTTTTTCATATACCAGAAATGTTTGAAGCTACTGACTGAATGAAAGGAGCTGGCATCTCACTCTCTTTGAATCTTCTTTATCATGCTAGGATTAACAGGAAAAAGCTAAAAATTTCAGAATTGCACCTTGCAATGTGGAGATATTACTGTTTGTGCATTTACAATATTCATTGATTTTTGCCATTGAAAAACGTCCAGAAATGTTTGAAGCTACTGACTGAATGAAAGGAGCTGGCATCTCACTCTCTTTGAATCTTCTTTATCATGCTAGGATTAACAGGAAAAAGCTAAAAATTTCACAATTGCACCGTGCAATGTGGAGATATTACTGTTTGTGCATTTACAATATTCATTGATTTTTGCCATTGAAAAATATGTTTTTCATATACCAGAAATGTTTGAAGCTACTGACTGAATGAAAGGAGCTGGCATCTCACTCTCTTTGAATCTTCTTTATCATGCTAGGATTAACAGGAAAAAGCTAAAAATTTCAGAATTGCACCTTGCAATGTGGAGATATTACTGTTTGTGCATTTACAATATTCATTGATTTTTGCCATTGAAAAACATGTTTTTCATATACCAGAAATGTTTGAAGCTACTGACTGAATGAAAGGAGCTGGCATCTCACTCTCTTTGAATCTTCTTTATCATGCTAGGATTAACAGGAAAAAGCAAAAAATTTCAGAATTGCACCGTGCAATGTGGAGATATTACTGTTTGTGCATTTACAATATTCATTGATTTTTGCCATTGAAAAACATGTTTTTCATATACCAGAAATGTTTGAAGCTACTGACTGAATGAAAGGAGCTGGCATCTCACTCTCTTTGAATCTTCTTTATCATGCTAGGATTAACAGGAAAAAGCAAAAAATTTCAGAATTGCACCGTGCAATGTGGAGATATTACTGTTTGTGCATTTACAATATTCATTGATTTTTGCCATTGAAAAACATGTTTTTCATATACCAGAAATGTTTGAAGCTACTGACTGAATGAAAGGAGCTGGCATCTCACTCTCTTTGAATCTTCTTTATCATGCTAGGATTAGCAGGAAAAAGCAAAAAATTTCAGAATTGCACCGTGCAATGTGGAGATATTACTGTTTGTGCATTTACAATATTCATTGATTTTTGCCATTGAAAAACATGTTTTTCATATACCAGAAATGTTTGAAGCTACTGACTGAATGAAAGGAGCTGGCATCTCACTCTCTTTGAATCTTCTTTATCATGCTAGGATTAACAGGAAAAAGCTAAAAATTTCAGAATTGCACCTTGCAATGTGGAGATATTACTGTTTGTGCATTTACAATATTCATTGATTTTTGTCATTGAAAAACATGTTTTTCATATACCAGAAATGTTTGAAGCTACTGACTGAATGAAAGGAGCTGGCATCTCACTCTCTTTGAATCTTCTTTATCATGCTAGGATTAACAGGAAAAAGCAAAAAATTTCAGAATTGCACCGTGCAATGTGGAGATATTACTGTTTGTGCATTTACAATATTCATTGATTTTTGCCATTGAAAAACGTCCAGAAATGTTTGAAGCTACTGACTGAATGAAAGGAGCTGGCATCTCACTCTCTTTGAATCTTCTTTATCATGCTAGGATTAACAGGAAAAAGCAAAAAATTTCAGAATTGCACCGTGCAATGTGGAGATATTACTGTTTGTGCATTTACAATATTCATTGATTTTTGCCATTGAAAAACATGTTTTTCATATACCAGAAATGTTTGAAGCTACTGACTGAATGAAAGGAGCTGGCATCTCACTCTCTTTGAATCTTCTTTATCATGCTAGGATTAACAGGAAAAAGCTAAAAATTTCAGAATTGCACCGTGCAATGTGGAGATATTACTGTTTGTGCATTTACAATATTCATTGATTTTTGCCATTGAAAAACATGTTTTTCATATACCAGAAATGTTTGAAGCTACTGACTGAATGAAAGGAGCTGGCATCTCACTCTCTTTGAATCTTCTTTATCATGCTAGGATTAACAGGAAAAAGCAAAAAATTTCAGAATTGCACCGTGCAATGTGGAGATATTACTGTTTGTGCATTTACAATATTCATTGATTTTTGCCATTGAAAAACATGTTTTTCATATACCAGAAATGTTTGAAGCTACTGACTGAATGAAAGGAGCTGGCATCTCACTCTCTTTGAATCTTCTTTATCATGCTAGGATTAACAGGAAAAAGCAAAAAATTTCAGAATTGCACCGTGCAATGTGGAGATATTACTGTTTGTGCATTTACAATATTCATTGATTTTTGCCATTGAAAAACATGTTTTTCATATACCAGAAATGTTTGAAGCTACTGACTGAATGAAAGGAGCTGGCATCTCACTCTCTTTGAATCTTCTTTATCATGCTAGGATTAACAGGAAAAAGCTAAAAATTTCAGAATTGCACCTTGCAATGTGGAGATATTACTGTTTGTGCATTTACAATATTCATTGATTTTTGCCATTGAAAAACATGTTTTTCATATACCAGAAATGTTTGAAGCTACTGACTGAAGGAAAGGAGCTGGCATCTCACTCTCTTTGAATCTTCTTTAGCATGCTAGGATTAACAGGAAAAAGCAAAAAATTTCAGAATTGCACCGTGCAATGTGGAGATATTACTGTTTGTGCATTTACAATATTCATTGATTTTTGCCATTGAAAAACATGTTTTTCATATACCAGAAATGTTTGAAGCTACTGACTGAATGAAAGGAGCTGGCATCTCACTCTCTTTGAATCTTCTTTATCATGCTAGGATTAACAGGAAAAAGCTAAAAATTTCAGAATTGCACCTTGCAATGTGGAGATATTACTGTTTGTGCATTTACAATATTCATTGATTTTTGCCATTGAAAAACATGTTTTTCATATACCAGAAATGTTTGAAGCTACTGACTGAATGAAAGGAGCTGGCATCTCACTCTCTTTGAATCTTCTTTATCATGCTAGGATTAACAGGAAAAAGCTAAAAATTTCAGAATTGCACCGTGCAATGTGGAGATATTACTGTTTGTGCATTTACAATATTCATTGATTTTTGCCATTGAAAAACATGTTTTTCATATACCAGAAATGTTTGAAGCTACTGACTGAATGAAAGGAGCTGGCATCTCACTCTCTTTGAATCTTCTTTATCATGCTAGGATTAGCAGGAAAAAGCAAAAAATTTCAGAATTGCACCGTGCAATGTGGAGATATTACTGTTTGTGCATTTACAATATTCATTGATTTTTGCCATTGAAAAACATGTTTTTCATATACCAGAAATGTTTGAAGCTACTGACTGAATGAAAGGAGCTGGCATCTCACTCTCTTTGAATCTTCTTTATCATGCTAGGATTAACAGGAAAAAGCTAAAAATTTCAGAATTGCACCTTGCAATGTGGAGATATTACTGTTTGTGCATTTACAATATTCATTGATTTTTGCCATTGAAAAACGTACAGAAATGTTTGAAGCTACTGACTGAATGAAAGGAGATGGCATCTCACTCTCTTTGAATCTTCTTTATCATGCTAGGATTAACAGGAAAAAGCTAAAAATTTCAGAATTGCACCGTGCAATGTGGAGATATTACTGTTTGTGCATTTACAATATTCATTGATTTTTGCCATTGAAAAACATGTTTTTCATATACCAGAAATGTTTGAAGCTACTGACTGAATGAAAGGAGCTGGCATCTCACTCTCTTTGAATCTTCTTTATCATGCTAGGATTAGCAGGAAAAAGCAAAAAATTTCAGAATTGCACCGTGCAATGTGGAGATATTACTGTTTGTGCATTTACAATATTCATTGATTTTTGCCGTTGAAAAACATGTTTTTCATATACCAGAAATGTTTGAAGCTACTGACTGAATGAAAGGAGCTGGCATCTCACTCTCTTTGAATCTTCTTTATCATGCTAGGATTAACAGGAAAAAGCTAAAAATTTCAGAATTGCACCGTGCAATGTGGAGATATTACTGTTTGTGCATTTACAATATTCATTGATTTTTGCCATTGAAAAACGTCCAGAAATGTTTGAAGCTACTGACTGAATGAAAGGAGCTGGCATCTCACTCTCTTTGAATCTTCTTTATCATGCTAGGATTAGCAGGAAAAAGCAAAAAATTTCAGAATTGCACCGTGCAATGTGGAGATATTACTGTTTGTGCATTTACAATATTCATTGATTTTTGCCATTGAAAAACATGTTTTTCATATACCAGAAATGTTTGAAGCTACTGACTGAATGAAAGGAGCTGGCATCTCACTCTCTTTGAATCTTCTTTATCATGCTAGGATTAACAGGAAAAAGCAAAAAATTTCAGAATTGCACCGTGCAATGTGGAGATATTACTGTTTGTGCATTTACAATATTCATTGATTTTTGCCATTGAAAAACATGTTTTTCATATACCAGAAATGTTTGAAGCTACTGACTGAATGAAAGGAGCTGGCATCTCACTCTCTTTGAATCTTCTTTATCATGCTAGGATTAACAGGAAAAAGCTAAAAATTTCAGAATTGCACCGTGCAATGTGGAGATATTACTGTTTGTGCATTTACAATATTCATTGATTTTTGCCATTGAAAAACATGTTTTTCATATACCAGAAATGTTTGAAGCTACTGACTGAATGAAAGGAGCTGGCATCTCACTCTCTTTGAATCTTCTTTATCATGCTAGGATTAGCAGGAAAAAGCAAAAAATTTCAGAATTGCACCGTGCAATGTGGAGATATTACTGTTTGTGCATTTACAATATTCATTGATTTTTGCCGTTGAAAAACATGTTTTTCATATACCAGAAATGTTTGAAGCTACTGACTGAATGAAAGGAGCTGGCATCTCACTCTCTTTGAATCTTCTTTATCATGCTAGGATTAACAGGAAAAAGCAAAAAATTTCAGAATTGCACCGTGCAATGTGGAGATATTACTGTTTGTGCATTTACAATATTCATTGATTTTTGCCATTGAAAAACGTCCAGAAATGTTTGAAGCTACTGACTGAATGAAAGGAGCTGGCATCTCACTCTCTTTGAATCTTCTTTATCATGCTAGGATTAACAGGAAAAAGCAAAAAATTTCAGAATTGCACCGTGCAATGTGGAGATATTACTGTTTGTGCATTTACAATATTCATTGATTTTTGCCATTGAAAAACGTCCAGAAATGTTTGAAGCTACTGACTGAATGAAAGGAGCTGGCATCTCACTCTCTTTGAATCTTCTTTATCATGCTAGGATTAACAGGAAAAAGCAAAAAATTTCAGAATTGCAGAGTGCAATGTGGAGATATTACTGTTTGTGCATTTACAATATTCATTGATTTTTGCCATTGAAAAACATGTTTTTCATATACCAGAAATGTTTGAAGCTACTGACTGAATGAAAGGAGCTGGCATCTCACTCTCTTTGAATCTTCTTTATCATGCTAGGATTAACAGGAAAAAGCTAAAAATTTCAGAATTGCACCTTGCAATGTGGAGATATTACTGTTTGTGCATTTACAATATTCATTGATTTTTGCCATTGAAAAACATGTTTTTCATATACCAGAAATGTTTGAAGCTACTGACTGAATGAAAGGAGCTGGCATCTCACTCTCTTTGAATCTTCTTTATCATGCTAGGATTAACAGGAAAAAGCTAAAAATTTCAGAATTGCACCGTGCAATGTGGAGATATTACTGTTTGTGCATTTACAATATTCATTGATTTTTGCCATTGAAAAACATGTTTTTCATATACCAGAAATGTTTGAAGCTACTGACTGAATGAAAGGAGCTGGCATCTCACTCTCTTTGAATCTTCTTTATCATGCTAGGATTAGCAGGAAAAAGCAAAAAATTTCAGAATTGCACCGTGCAATGTGGAGATATTCCTGTTTGTGCATTTACAATATTCATTGATTTTTGCCATTGAAAAACATGTTTTTCATATACCAGAAATGTTTGAAGCTACTGACTGAATGAAAGGAGCTGGCATCTCACTCTCTTTGAATCTTCTTTATCATGCTAGGATTAACAGGAAAAAGCTAAAAATTTCAGAATTGCACCTTGCAATGTGGAGATATTACTGTTTGTGCATTTACAATATTCATTGATTTTTGCCATTGAAAAACATGTTTTTCATATACCAGAAATGTTTGAAGCTACTGACTGAATGAAAGGAGCTGGCATCTCACTCTCTTTGAATCTTCTTTATCATGCTAGGATTAACAGGAAAAAGCAAAAAATTTCAGAATTGCACCGTGCAATGTGGAGATATTACTGTTTGTGCATTTACAATATTCATTGATTTTTGCCATTGAAAAACGTCCAGAAATGTTTGAAGCTACTGACTGAATGAAAGGAGCTGGCATCTCACTCTCTTTGAATCTTCTTTATCATGCTAGGATTAACAGGAAAAAGCAAAAAATTTCAGAATTGCACCGTGCAATGTGGAGATATTACTGTTTGTGCATTTACAATATTCATTGATTTTTGCCATTGAAAAACGTCCAGAAATGTTTGAAGCTACTGACTGAATGAAAGGAGCTGGCATCTCACTCTCTTTGAATCTTCTTTATCATGCTAGGATTAACAGGAAAAAGCAAAAAATTTCAGAATTGCACCGTGCAATGTGGAGATATTACTGTTTGTGCATTTACAATATTCATTGATTTTTGCCATTGAAAAACATGTTTTTCATATACCAGAAATGTTTGAAGCTACTGACTGAATGAAAGGAGCTGGCATCTCACTCTCTTTGAATCTTCTTTATCATGCTAGGATTAACAGGAAAAAGCTAAAAATTTCAGAATTGCACCTTGCAATGTGGAGATATTACTGTTTGTGCATTTACAATATTCATTGATTTTTGCCATTGAAAAACATGTTTTTCATATACCAGAAATGTTTGAAGCTACTGACTGAATGAAAGAAGCTGGCATCTCACTCTCTTTGAATCTTCTTTATCATGCTAGGATTAACAGGAAAAAGCTAAAAATTTCAGAATTGCACCGTGCAATGTGGAGATATTACTGTTTGTGCATTTACAATATTCATTGATTTTTGCCATTGAAAAACATGTTTTTCATATACCAGAAATGTTTGAAGCTACTGACTGAATGAAAGGAGCTGGCATCTCACTCTCTTTGAATCTTCTTTATCATGCTAGGATTAGCAGGAAAAAGCAAAAAATTTCAGAATTGCACCGTGCAATGTGGAGATATTACTGTTTGTGCATTTACAATATTCATTGATTTTTGCCATTGAAAAACATGTTTTTCATATACCAGAAATGTTTGAAGCTACTGACTGAATGAAAGGAGCTGGCATCTCACTCTCTTTGAATCTTCTTTATCATGCTAGGATTAACAGGAAAAAGCTAAAAATTTCAGAATTGCACCTTGCAATGTGGAGATATTACTGTTTGTGCATTTACAATATTCATTGATTTTTGCCATTGAAAAACATGTTTTTCATATACCAGAAATGTTTGAAGCTACTGACTGAATGAAAGGAGCTGGCATCTCACTCTCTTTGAATCTTCTTTATCATGCTAGGATTAACAGGAAAAAGCAAAAAATTTCAGAATTGCACCGTGCAATGTGGAGATATTACTGTTTGTGCATTTACAATATTCATTGATTTTTGCCATTGAAAAACGTCCAGAAATGTTTGAAGCTACTGACTGAATGAAAGGAGCTGGCATCTCACTCTCTTTGAATCTTCTTTATCATGCTAGGATTAACAGGAAAAAGCAAAAAATTTCAGAATTGCACCGTGCAATGTGGAGATATTACTGTTTGTGCATTTACAATATTCATTGATTTTTGCCATTGAAAAACATGTTTTTCATATACCAGAAATGTTTGAAGCTACTGACTGAATGAAAGGAGCTGGCATCTCACTCTCTTTGAATCTTCTTTATCATGCTAGGATTAACAGGAAAAAGCTAAAAATTTCAGAATTGCACCGTGCAATGTGGAGATATTACTGTTTGTGCATTTACAATATTCATTGATTTTTGCCATTGAAAAACATGTTTTTCATATACCAGAAATGTTTGAAGCTACTGACTGAATGAAAGGAGCTGGCATCTCACTCTCTTTGAATCTTCTTTATCATGCTAGGATTAGCAGGAAAAAGCAAAAAATTTCAGAATTGCACCGTGCAATGTGGAGATATTACTGTTTGTGCATTTACAATATTCATTGATTTTTGCCATTGAAAAACGTCCAGAAATGTTTGAAGCTACTGACTGAATGAAAGGAGCTGGCATCTCACTCTCTTTGAATCTTCTTTATCATGCTAGGATTAACAGGAAAAAGCAAAAAATTTCAGAATTGCACCGTGCAATGTGGAGATATTACTGTTTGTGGATTTACAATATTCATTGATTTTTGCCATTGAAAAACGTCCAGAAATGTTTGAAGCTACTGACTGAATGAAAGGAGCTGGCATCTCACTCTCTTTGAATCTTCTTTATCATGCTAGGATTAACAGGAAAAAGCAAAAAATTTCAGAATTGCACCGTGCAATGTGGAGATATTACTGTTTGTGCATTTACAATATTCATTGATTTTTGCCATTGAAAAACATGTTTTTCATATACCAGAAATGTTTGAAGCTACTGACTGAATGAAAGGAGCTGGCATCTCACTCTCTTTGAATCTTCTTTATCATGCTAGGATTAACAGGAAAAAGCTAAAAATTTCAGAATTGCACCTTGCAATGTGGAGATATTACTGTTTGTGCATTTACAATATTCATTGATTTTTGCCATTGAAAAACATGTTTTTCATATACCAGAAATGTTTGAAGCTACTGACTGAATGAAAGGAGCTGGCATCTCACTCTCTTTGATTCTTCTTTATCATGCTAGGTTTAACAGGAAAAAGCTAAAAATTTCAGAATTGCACCGTGCAATGTGGAGATATTACTGTTTGTGCATTTACAATATTCATTGATTTTTGCCATTGAAAAACATGTTTTTCATATACCAGAAATGTTTGAAGCTACTGACTGAATGAAAGGAGCTGGCATCTCACTCTCTTTGAATCTTCTTTATCATGCTAGGATTAGCAGGAAAAAGCAAAAAATTTCAGAATTGCACCGTGCAATGTGGAGATATTACTGTTTGTGCATTTACAATATTCATTGATTTTTGCCATTGAAAAACATGTTTTTCATATACCAGAAATGTTTGAAGCTACTGACTGAATGAAAGGAGCTGGCATCTCACTCTCTTTGAATCTTCTTTATCATGCTAGGATTAACAGGAAAAAGCTAAAAATTTCAGAATTGCACCTTGCAATGTGGAGATATTACTGTTTGTGCATTTACAATATTCATTGATTTTTGCCATTGAAAAACGTCCAGAAATGTTTGAAGCTACTGACTGAATGAAAGGAGCTGGCATCTCACTCTCTTTGAATCTTCTTTATCATGCTAGGATTAACAGGAAAAAGCTAAAAATTTCACAATTGCACCGTGCAATGTGGAGATATTACTGTTTGTGCATTTACAATATTCATTGATTTTTGCCATTGAAAAATATGTTTTTCATATACCAGAAATGTTTGAAGCTACTGACTGAATGAAAGGAGCTGGCATCTCACTCTCTTTGAATCTTCTTTATCATGCTAGGATTAACAGGAAAAAGCTAAAAATTTCAGAATTGCACCTTGCAATGTGGAGATATTACTGTTTGTGCATTTACAATATTCATTGATTTTTGCCATTGAAAAACATGTTTTTCATATACCAGAAATGTTTGAAGCTACTGACTGAATGAAAGGAGCTGGCATCTCACTCTCTTTGAATCTTCTTTATCATGCTAGGATTAACAGGAAAAAGCAAAAAATTTCAGAATTGCACCGTGCAATGTGGAGATATTACTGTTTGTGCATTTACAATATTCATTGATTTTTGCCATTGAAAAACATGTTTTTCATATACCAGAAATGTTTGAAGCTACTGACTGAATGAAAGGAGCTGGCATCTCACTCTCTTTGAATCTTCTTTATCATGCTAGGATTAACAGGAAAAAGCAAAAAATTTCAGAATTGCACCGTGCAATGTGGAGATATTACTGTTTGTGCATTTACAATATTCATTGATTTTTGCCATTGAAAAACATGTTTTTCATATACCAGAAATGTTTGAAGCTACTGACTGAATGAAAGGAGCTGGCATCTCACTCTCTTTGAATCTTCTTTATCATGCTAGGATTAGCAGGAAAAAGCAAAAAATTTCAGAATTGCACCGTGCAATGTGGAGATATTACTGTTTGTGCATTTACAATATTCATTGATTTTTGCCATTGAAAAACATGTTTTTCATATACCAGAAATGTTTGAAGCTACTGACTGAATGAAAGGAGCTGGCATCTCACTCTCTTTGAATCTTCTTTATCATGCTAGGATTAACAGGAAAAAGCTAAAAATTTCAGAATTGCACCTTGCAATGTGGAGATATTACTGTTTGTGCATTTACAATATTCATTGATTTTTGTCATTGAAAAACATGTTTTTCATATACCAGAAATGTTTGAAGCTACTGACTGAATGAAAGGAGCTGGCATCTCACTCTCTTTGAATCTTCTTTATCATGCTAGGATTAACAGGAAAAAGCAAAAAATTTCAGAATTGCACCGTGCAATGTGGAGATATTACTGTTTGTGCATTTACAATATTCATTGATTTTTGCCATTGAAAAACGTCCAGAAATGTTTGAAGCTACTGACTGAATGAAAGGAGCTGGCATCTCACTCTCTTTGAATCTTCTTTATCATGCTAGGATTAACAGGAAAAAGCAAAAAATTTCAGAATTGCACCGTGCAATGTGGAGATATTACTGTTTGTGCATTTACAATATTCATTGATTTTTGCCATTGAAAAACATGTTTTTCATATACCAGAAATGTTTGAAGCTACTGACTGAATGAAAGGAGCTGGCATCTCACTCTCTTTGAATCTTCTTTATCATGCTAGGATTAACAGGAAAAAGCTAAAAATTTCAGAATTGCACCGTGCAATGTGGAGATATTACTGTTTGTGCATTTACAATATTCATTGATTTTTGCCATTGAAAAACATGTTTTTCATATACCAGAAATGTTTGAAGCTACTGACTGAATGAAAGGAGCTGGCATCTCACTCTCTTTGAATCTTCTTTATCATGCTAGGATTAACAGGAAAAAGCAAAAAATTTCAGAATTGCACCGTGCAATGTGGAGATATTACTGTTTGTGCATTTACAATATTCATTGATTTTTGCCATTGAAAAACATGTTTTTCATATACCAGAAATGTTTGAAGCTACTGACTGAATGAAAGGAGCTGGCATCTCACTCTCTTTGAATCTTCTTTATCATGCTAGGATTAACAGGAAAAAGCAAAAAATTTCAGAATTGCACCGTGCAATGTGGAGATATTACTGTTTGTGCATTTACAATATTCATTGATTTTTGCCATTGAAAAACATGTTTTTCATATACCAGAAATGTTTGAAGCTACTGACTGAATGAAAGGAGCTGGCATCTCACTCTCTTTGAATCTTCTTTATCATGCTAGGATTAACAGGAAAAAGCTAAAAATTTCAGAATTGCACCTTGCAATGTGGAGATATTACTGTTTGTGCATTTACAATATTCATTGATTTTTGCCATTGAAAAACATGTTTTTCATATACCAGAAATGTTTGAAGCTACTGACTGAAGGAAAGGAGCTGGCATCTCACTCTCTTTGAATCTTCTTTAGCATGCTAGGATTAACAGGAAAAAGCAAAAAATTTCAGAATTGCACCGTGCAATGTGGAGATATTACTGTTTGTGCATTTACAATATTCATTGATTTTTGCCATTGAAAAACATGTTTTTCATATACCAGAAATGTTTGAAGCTACTGACTGAATGAAAGGAGCTGGCATCTCACTCTCTTTGAATCTTCTTTATCATGCTAGGATTAACAGGAAAAAGCTAAAAATTTCAGAATTGCACCTTGCAATGTGGAGATATTACTGTTTGTGCATTTACAATATTCATTGATTTTTGCCATTGAAAAACATGTTTTTCATATACCAGAAATGTTTGAAGCTACTGACTGAATGAAAGGAGCTGGCATCTCACTCTCTTTGAATCTTCTTTATCATGCTAGGATTAACAGGAAAAAGCTAAAAATTTCAGAATTGCACCGTGCAATGTGGAGATATTACTGTTTGTGCATTTACAATATTCATTGATTTTTGCCATTGAAAAACATGTTTTTCATATACCAGAAATGTTTGAAGCTACTGACTGAATGAAAGGAGCTGGCATCTCACTCTCTTTGAATCTTCTTTATCATGCTAGGATTAGCAGGAAAAAGCAAAAAATTTCAGAATTGCACCGTGCAATGTGGAGATATTACTGTTTGTGCATTTACAATATTCATTGATTTTTGCCATTGAAAAACATGTTTTTCATATACCAGAAATGTTTGAAGCTACTGACTGAATGAAAGGAGCTGGCATCTCACTCTCTTTGAATCTTCTTTATCATGCTAGGATTAACAGGAAAAAGCTAAAAATTTCAGAATTGCACCTTGCAATGTGGAGATATTACTGTTTGTGCATTTACAATATTCATTGATTTTTGCCATTGAAAAACGTACAGAAATGTTTGAAGCTACTGACTGAATGAAAGGAGATGGCATCTCACTCTCTTTGAATCTTCTTTATCATGCTAGGATTAACAGGAAAAAGCTAAAAATTTCAGAATTGCACCGTGCAATGTGGAGATATTACTGTTTGTGCATTTACAATATTCATTGATTTTTGCCATTGAAAAACATGTTTTTCATATACCAGAAATGTTTGAAGCTACTGACTGAATGAAAGGAGCTGGCATCTCACTCTCTTTGAATCTTCTTTATCATGCTAGGATTAGCAGGAAAAAGCAAAAAATTTCAGAATTGCACCGTGCAATGTGGAGATATTACTGTTTGTGCATTTACAATATTCATTGATTTTTGCCGTTGAAAAACATGTTTTTCATATACCAGAAATGTTTGAAGCTACTGACTGAATGAAAGGAGCTGGCATCTCACTCTCTTTGAATCTTCTTTATCATGCTAGGATTAACAGGAAAAAGCTAAAAATTTCAGAATTGCACCGTGCAATGTGGAGATATTACTGTTTGTGCATTTACAATATTCATTGATTTTTGCCATTGAAAAACGTCCAGAAATGTTTGAAGCTACTGACTGAATGAAAGGAGCTGGCATCTCACTCTCTTTGAATCTTCTTTATCATGCTAGGATTAGCAGGAAAAAGCAAAAAATTTCAGAATTGCACCGTGCAATGTGGAGATATTACTGTTTGTGCATTTACAATATTCATTGATTTTTGCCATTGAAAAACATGTTTTTCATATACCAGAAATGTTTGAAGCTACTGACTGAATGAAAGGAGCTGGCATCTCACTCTCTTTGAATCTTCTTTATCATGCTAGGATTAACAGGAAAAAGCAAAAAATTTCAGAATTGCACCGTGCAATGTGGAGATATTACTGTTTGTGCATTTACAATATTCATTGATTTTTGCCATTGAAAAACATGTTTTTCATATACCAGAAATGTTTGAAGCTACTGACTGAATGAAAGGAGCTGGCATCTCACTCTCTTTGAATCTTCTTTATCATGCTAGGATTAACAGGAAAAAGCTAAAAATTTCAGAATTGCACCGTGCAATGTGGAGATATTACTGTTTGTGCATTTACAATATTCATTGATTTTTGCCATTGAAAAACATGTTTTTCATATACCAGAAATGTTTGAAGCTACTGACTGAATGAAAGGAGCTGGCATCTCACTCTCTTTGAATCTTCTTTATCATGCTAGGATTAGCAGGAAAAAGCAAAAAATTTCAGAATTGCACCGTGCAATGTGGAGATATTACTGTTTGTGCATTTACAATATTCATTGATTTTTGCCGTTGAAAAACATGTTTTTCATATACCAGAAATGTTTGAAGCTACTGACTGAATGAAAGGAGCTGGCATCTCACTCTCTTTGAATCTTCTTTATCATGCTAGGATTAACAGGAAAAAGCTAAAAATTTCAGAATTGCACCGTGCAATGTGGAGATATTACTGTTTGTGCATTTACAATATTCATTGATTTTTGCCATTGAAAAACGTCCAGAAATGTTTGAAGCTACTGACTGAATGAAAGGAGCTGGCATCTCACTCTCTTTGAATCTTCTTTATCATGCTAGGATTAGCAGGAAAAAGCAAAAAATTTCAGAATTGCACCGTGCAATGTGGAGATATTACTGTTTGTGCATTTACAATATTCATTGATTTTTGCCATTGAAAAACATGTTTTTCATATACCAGAAATGTTTGAAGCTACTGACTGAATGAAAGGAGCTGGCATCTCACTCTCTTTGAATCTTCTTTATCATGCTAGGATTAACAGGAAAAAGCTAAAAATTTCAGAATTGCACCGTGCAATGTGGAGATATTACTGTTTGTGCATTTACAATATTCATTGATTTTTGCCATTGAAAAACATGTTTTTCATATACCAGAAATGTTTGAAGCTACTGACTGAATGAAAGGAGCTGGCATCTCACTCTCTTTGAATCTTCTTTATCATGCTAGGATTAACAGGAAAAAGCAAAAAATTTCAGAATTGCACCGTGCAATGTGGAGATATTACTGTTTGTGCATTTACAATATTCATTGATTTTTGCCATTGAAAAACGTCCAGAAATGTTTGAAGCTACTGACTGAATGAAAGGAGCTGGCATCTCACTCTCTTTGAATCTTCTTTATCATGCTAGGATTAACAGGAAAAAGCTAAAAATTTCAGAATTGCACCGTGCAATGTGGAGATATTACTGTTTGTGCATTTACAATATTCATTGATTTTTGCCATTGAAAAACATGTTTTTCATATACCAGAAATGTTTGAAGCTACTGACTGAATGAAAGGAGCTGGCATCTCACTCTCTTTGAATCTTCTTTATCATGCTAGGATTAACAGGAAAAAGCTAAAAATTTCAGAATTGCACCTTGCAATGTGGAGATATTACTGTTTGTGCATTTACAATATTCATTGATTTTTGCCATTGAAAAACATGTTTTTCATATACCAGAAATGTTTGAAGCTACTGACTGAATGAAAGGAGCTGGCATCTCACTCTCTTTGAATCTTCTTTATCATGCTAGGATTAGCAGGAAAAAGCAAAAAATTTCAGAATTGCACCGTGCAATGTGGAGATATTACTGTTTGTGCATTTACAATATTCATTGATTTTTGCCATTGAAAAACATGTTTTTCATATACCAGAAATGTTTGAAGCTACTGACTGAATGAAAGGAGCTGGCATCTCACTCTCTTTGAATCTTCTTTATCATGCTAGGATTAACAGGAAAAAGCTAAAAATTTCAGAATTGCACCGTGCAATGTGGAGATATTACTGTTTGTGCATTTACAATATTCATTGATTTTTGCCATTGAAAAACGTCCAGAAATGTTTGAAGCTACTGACTGAATGAAAGGAGCTGGCATCTCACTCTCTTTGAATCTTCTTTATCATGCTAGGATTAGCAGGAAAAAGCAAAAAATTTCAGAATTGCACCGTGCAATGTGGAGATATTACTGTTTGTGCATTTACAATATTCATTGATTTTTGCCATTGAAAAACATGTTTTTCATATACCAGAAATGTTTGAAGCTACTGACTGAATGAAAGGAGCTGGCATCTCACTCTCTTTGAATCTTCTTTATCATGCTAGGATTAACAGGAAAAAGCTAAAAATTTCAGAATTGCACCGTGCAATGTGGAGATATTACTGTTTGTGCATTTACAATATTCATTGATTTTTGCCATTGAAAAACGTCCAGAAATGTTTGAAGCTACTGACTGAATGAAAGGAGCTGGCATCTCACTCTCTTTGAATCTTCTTTATCATGCTAGGATTAACAGGAAAAAGCTAAAAATTTCAGAATTGCACCTTGCAATGTGGAGATATTACTGTTTGTGCATTTACAATATTCATTGATTTTTGCCATTGAAAAACATGTTTTTCATATACCAGAAATGTTTGAAGCTACTGACTGAATGAAAGGAGCTGGCATCTCACTCTCTTTGAATCTTCTTTATCATGCTAGGATTAGCAGGAAAAAGCAAAAAATTTCAGAATTGCACCTTGCAATGTGGAGATATTACTGTTTGTGCATTTACAATATTCATTGATTTTTGCCATTGAAAAACGTCCAGAAATGTTTGAAGCTACTGACTGAATGAAAGGAGCTGGCATCTCACTCTCTTTGAATCTTCTTTATCATGCTAGGATTAACAGGAAAAAGCTAAAAATTTCAGAATTGCACCGTGCAATGTGGAGATATTACTGTTTGTGCATTTACAATATTCATTGATTTTTGCCATTGAAAAACATGTTTTTCATATACCAGAAATGTTTGAAGCTACTGACTGAATGAAAGGAGCTGGCATCTCACTCTCTTTGAATCTTCTTTATCATGCTAGGATTAGCAGGAAAAAGCAAAAAATTTCAGAATTGCACCGTGCAATGTGGAGATATTACTGTTTGTGCATTTACAATATTCATTGATTTTTGCCATTGAAAAACATGTTTTTCATATACCAGAAATGTTTGAAGCTACTGACTGAATGAAAGGAGCTGGCATCTCACTCTCTTTGAATCTTCTTTATCATGCTAGGATTAGCAGGAAAAAGCAAAAAATTTCAGAATTGCACCTTGCAATGTGGAGATATTACTGTTTGTGCATTTACAATATTCATTGATTTTTGCCATTGAAAAACATGTTTTTCATATACCAGAAATGTTTGAAGCTACTGACTGAATGAAAGGAGCTGGCATCTCACTCTCTTTGAATCTTCTTTATCATGCTAGGATTAACAGGAAAAAGCTAAAAATTTCAGAATTGCACCGTGCAATGTGGAGATATTACTGTTTGTGCATTTACAATATTCATTGATTTTTGCCATTGAAAAACGTCCAGAAATGTTTGAAACTACTGACTGAATGAAAGGAGCTGGCATCTCACTCTCTTTGAATCTTCTTTATCATGCTAGGATTAGCAGGAAAAAGCAAAAAATTTCAGAATTGCACCTTGCAATGTGGAGATATTACTGTTTGTGCATTTACAATATTCATTGATTTTTGCCATTGAAAAACATGTTTTTCATATACCAGAAATGTTTGAAGCTACTGACTGAATGAAAGGAGCTGGCATCTCACTCTCTTTGAATCTTCTTTATCATGCTAGGATTAGCAGGAAAAAGCAAAAAATTTCAGAATTGCACCTTGCAATGTGGAGATATTACTGTTTGTGCATTTACAATATTCATTGATTTTTGCCATTGAAAAACATGTTTTTCATATACCAGAAATGTTTGAAGCTACTGACTGAATGAAAGGAGCTGGCATCTCACTCTCTTTGAATCTTCTTTATCATGCTAGGATTAACAGGAAAAAGCTAAAAATTTCAGAATTGCACCGTGCAATGTGGAGATATTACTGTTTGTGCATTTACAATATTCATTGATTTTTGCCATTGAAAAACGTCCAGAAATGTTTGAAGCTACTGACTGAATGAAAGGAGCTGGCATCTCACTCTCTTTGAATCTTCTTTATCATGCTAGGATTAGCAGGAAAAAGCAAAAAATTTCAGAATTGCACCTTGCAATGTGGAGATATTACTGTTTGTGCATTTACAATATTCATTGATTTTTGCCATTGAAAAACATGTTTTTCATATACCAGAAATGTTTGAAGCTACTGACTGAATGAAAGGAGCTGGCATCTCACTCTCTTTGAATCTTCTTTATCATGCTAGGATTAACAGGAAAAAGCTAAAAATTTCAGAATTGCACCGTGCAATGTGGAGATATTACTGTTTGTGCATTTACAATATTCATTGATTTTTGCCATTGAAAAACGTCCAGAAATGTTTGAAGCTACTGACTGAATGAAAGGAGCTGGCATCTCACTCTCTTTGAATCTTCTTTATCATGCTAGGATTAACAGGAAAAAGCTAAAAATTTCAGAATTGCACCGTGCAATGTGGAGATATTACTGTTTGTGCATTTACAATATTCATTGATTTTTGCCATTGAAAAACGTCCAGAAATGTTTGAAGCTACTGACTGAATGAAAGGAGCTGGCATCTCACTCTCTTTGAATCTTCTTTATCATGCTAGGATTAGCAGGAAAAAGCAAAAAATTTCAGAATTGCAAAGTGCAATGTGGAGATATTACTGTTTGTGCATTTACAATATTCATTGATTTTTGCCATTGAAAAACATGTTTTTCATATACCAGAAATGTTTGAAGCTACTGACTGAATGAAAGGAGCTGGCATCTCACTCTCTTTGAATCTTCTTTATCATGCTAGGATTAACAGGAAAAAGCTAAAAATTTCAGAATTGCACCGTGCAATGTGGAGATATTACTGTTTGTGCATTTACAATATTCATTGATTTTTGCCATTGAAAAACGTCCAGAAATGTTTGAAGCTACTGACTGAATGAAAGGAGCTGGCATCTCACTCTCTTTGAATCTTCTTTATCATGCTAGGATTAACAGGAAAAAGCTAAAAATTTCAGAATTGCACCTTGCAATGTGGAGATATTACTGTTTGTGCATTTACAATATTCATTGATTTTTGCCATTGAAAAACATGTTTTTCATATACCAGAAATGTTTGAAGCTACTGACTGAATGAAAGGAGCTGGCATCTCACTCTCTTTGAATCTTCTTTATCATGCTAGGATTAGCAGGAAAAAGCAAAAAATTTCAGAATTGCACCTTGCAATGTGGAGATATTACTGTTTGTGCATTTACAATATTCATTGATTTTTGCCATTGAAAAACGTCCAGAAATGTTTGAAGCTACTGACTGAATGAAAGGAGCTGGCATCTCACTCTCTTTGAATCTTCTTTATCATGCTAGGATTAACAGGAAAAAGCTAAAAATTTCAGAATTGCACCGTGCAATGTGGAGATATTACTGTTTGTGCATTTACAATATTCATTGATTTTTGCCATTGAAAAACATGTTTTTCATATACCAGAAATGTTTGAAGCTACTGACTGAATGAAAGGAGCTGGCATCTCACTCTCTTTGAATCTTCTTTATCATGCTAGGATTAGCAGGAAAAAGCAAAAAATATCAGAATTGCACCGTGCAATGTGGAGATATTACTGTTTGTGCATTTACAATATTCATTGATTTTTGCCATTGAAAAACATGTTTTTCATATACCAGAAATGTTTGAAGCTACTGACTGAATGAAAGGAGCTGGCATCTCACTCTCTTTGAATCTTCTTTATCATGCTAGGATTAGCAGGAAAAAGCAAAAAATTTCAGAAT
>NW_027371452.1:0-27191 GCF_046119375.1 Phyllobates terribilis
TGAATATTGTAAATGCACAAACAGTAATATCTCCACATTGCAAGGTGCAATTCTGAAATTTTTTTGCTTTTTCCTGCTAATCCTAGCATGATAAAGAAGATTCAAAGAGAGTGAGATGCCAGCTCCTTTCATTCAGTCAGTAGCTTCAAACATTTCTGGTATATGAAAAACATGTTTTTCAATGGCAAAAATCAATGAATATTGTAAATGCACAAACAGTAATATCTCCACATTGCACGGTGCAATTCTGAAATTTTTAGCTTTTTCCTGTTAATCCTAGCATGATAAAGAAGATTCAAAGAGAGTGAGATGCCAGCTCCTTTCATTCAGTCAGTAGCTTCAAACATTTCTGGTATATGAAAAACATGTTTTTCAATGGCAAAAATCAATGAATATTGTAAATGCACAAACAGTAATATCTCCACATTGCAAGGTGCAATTCTGAAATTTTTTGCTTTTTCCTGCTAATCCTAGCATGATAAAGAAGATTCAAAGAGAGTGAGATGCCAGCTCCTTTCATTCAGTCAGTAGCTTCAAACATTTCTGGTATATGAAAAACATGTTTTTCAATGGCAAAAATCAATGAATATTGTAAATGCACAAACAGTAATATCTCCACATTGCACGGTGCAATTCTGAAATTTTTAGCTTTTTCCTGTTAATCCTAGCATGATAAAGAAGATTCAAAGAGAGTGAGATGCCAGCTCCTTTCATTCAGTCAGTAGCTTCAAACATTTCTGGTATATGAAAAACATGTTTTTCAATGGCAAAAATCAATGAATATTGTAAATGCACAAACAGTAATATCTCCACATTGCAAGGTGCAATTCTGAAATTTTTTGCTTTTTCCTGCTAATCCTAGCATGATAAAGAAGATTCAAAGAGAGTGAGATGCCAGCTCCTTTCATTCAGTCAGTAGCTTCAAACATTTCTGGTATATGAAAAACATGTTTTTCAATGGCAAAAATCAATGAATATTGTAAATGCACAAACAGTAATATCTCCACATTGCACGGTGCAATTCTGAAATTTTTAGCTTTTTCCTGTTAATCCTAGCATGATAAAGAAGATTCAAAGAGAGTGAGATGCCAGCTCCTTTCATTCAGTCAGTAGCTTCAAACATTTCTGGTATATGAAAAACATGTTTTTCAATGGCAAAAATCAATGAATATTGTAAATGCACAAACAGTAATATCTCCACATTGCAAGGTGCAATTCTGAAATTTTTTGCTTTTTCCTGCTAATCCTAGCATGATAAAGAAGATTCAAAGAGAGTGAGATGCCAGCTCCTTTCATTCAGTCAGTAGCTTCAAACATTTCTGGTATATGAAAAACATGTTTTTCAATGGCAAAAATCAATGAATATTGTAAATGCACAAACAGTAATATCTCCACATTGCACGGTGCAATTCTGAAATTTTTAGCTTTTTCCTGTTAATCCTAGCATGATAAAGAAGATTCAAAGAGAGTGAGATGCCAGCTCCTTTCATTCAGTCAGTAGCTTCAAACATTTCTGGACGTTTTTCAATGGCCAAAATCAATGAATATTGTAAATGCACAAACAGTAATATCTCCACATTGCAAGGTGCAATTCTGAAATTTTTTGCTTTTTCCTGTTAATCCTAGCATGATAAAGAAGATTCAAAGAGAGTGAGATGCCAGCTCCTTTCATTCAGTCAGTAGCTTCAAACATTTCTGGTATATGAAAAACATGTTTTTCAATGGCAAAAATCAATGAATATTGTAAATGCACAAACAGTAATATCTCCACATTGCACGGTGCAATTCTGAAATTTTTAGCTTTTTCCTGTTAATCCTAGCATGATAAAGAAGATTCAAAGAGAGTGAGATGCCAGCTCCTTTCATTCAGTCAGTAGCTTCAAACATTTCTGGTATATGAAAAACATGTTTTTCAATGGCAAAAATCAATGAATATTGTAAATGCACAAACAGTAATATCTCCACATTGCAAGGTGCAATTCTGAAATTTTTTGCTTTTTCCTGTTAATCCTAGCATGATAAAGAAGATTCAAAGAGAGTGAGATGCCAGCTCCTTTCATTCAGTCAGTAGCTTCAAACATTTCTGGTATATGAAAAACATGATTTTCAATGGCAAAAATCAATGAATATTGTAAATGCACAAACAGTAATATCTCCACATTGCAAGGTGCAATTCTGAAATTTTTTGCTTTTTCCTGCTAATCCTAGCATGATAAAGAAGATTCAAAGAGAGTGAGATGCCAGCTCCTTTCATTCAGTCAGTAGCTTCAAACATTTCTGGTATATGAAAAACATGTTTTTCAATGGCAAAAATCAATGAATATTGTAAATGCACAAACAGTAATATCTCCACATTGCACGGTGCAATTCTGAAATTTTTAGCTTTTTCCTGTTAATCCTAGCATGATAAAGAAGATTCAAAGAGAGTGAGATGCCAGCTCCTTTCATTCAGTCAGTAGCTTCAAACATTTCTGGTATATGAAAAACATGTTTTTCAATGGCAAAAATCAATGAATATTGTAAATGCACAAACAGTAATATCTCCACATTGCAAGGTGCAATTCTGAAATTTTTTGCTTTTTCCTGCTAATCCTAGCATGATAAAGAAGATTCAAAGAGAGTGAGATGCCAGCTCCTTTCATTCAGTCAGTAGCTTCAAACATTTCTGGTATATGAAAAACATGTTTTTCAATGGCAAAAATCAATGAATATTGTAAATGCACAAACAGTAATATCTCCACATTGCAAGGTGCAATTCTGAAATTTTTTGCTTTTTCCTGCTAATCCTAGCATGATAAAGAAGATTCAAAGAGAGTGAGATGCCAGCTCCTTTCATTCAGTCAGTAGCTTCAAACATTTCTGGTATATGAAAAACATGTTTTTCAATGGCAAAAATCAATGAATATTGTAAATGCACAAACAGTAATATCTCCACATTGCACGGTGCAATTCTGAAATTTTTAGCTTTTTCCTGTTAATCCTAGCATGATAAAGAAGATTCAAAGAGAGTGAGATGCCAGCTCCTTTCATTCAGTCAGTAGCTTCAAACATTTCTGGTATATGAAAAACATGTTTTTCAATGGCAAAAATCAATGAATATTGTAAATGCACAAACAGTAATATCTCCACATTGCAAGGTGCAATTCTGAATTTTTTTGCTTTTTCCTGCTAATCCTAGCATGATAAAGAAGATTCAAAGAGAGTGAGATGCCAGCTCCTTTCATTCAGTCAGTAGCTTCAAACATTTCTGGTATATGAAAAACATGTTTTTCAATGGCAAAAATCAATGGCACAAACAGTAATATCTCCACATTGCACGGTGCAATTCTGAAATTTTTAGCTTTTTCCTGTTAATCCTAGCATGATAAAGAAGATTCAAAGAGAGTGAGATGCCAGCTCCTTTCATTCAGTCAGTAGCTTCAAACATTTCTGGACGTTTTTCAATGGCAAAAATCAATGAATATTGTAAATGCACAAACAGTAATATCTCCACATTGCAAGGTGCAATTCTGAAATTTTTTGCTTTTCCTGTTAATCCTAGCATGATAAAGAAGATTCAAAGAGAGTGAGATGCCAGCTCCTTTCATTCAGTCAGTAGCTTCAAACATTTCTGGTATATGAAAAACATGTTTTTCAATGGCAAAAATCAATGAATATTGTAAATGCACAAACAGTAATATCTCCACATTGCACGGTGCAATTCTGAAATTTTTAGCTTTTTCCTGTTAATCCTAGCATGATAAAGAAGATTCAAAGAGAGTGAGATGCCAGCTCCTTTCATTCAGTCAGTAGCTTCAAACATTTCTGGTATATGAAAAACATGTTTTTCAATGGCAAAAATCAATGAATATTGTAAATGCACAAACAGTAATATCTCCACATTGCAAGGTGCAATTCTGAAATTTTTGCTTTTTCCTGTTAATCCTAGCATGATAAAGAAGATTCAAAGAGAGTGAGATGCCAGCTCCTTTCATTCAGTCAGTAGCTTCAAACATTTCTGGTATATGAAAAACATGTTTTTCAATGGCAAAAATCAATGAATATTGTAAATGCACAAACAGTAATATCTCCACATTGCAAGGTGCAATTCTGAAATTTTTTGCTTTTTCCTGTTAATCCTAGCATGATAAAGAAGATTCAAAGAGAGTGAGATGCCAGCTCCTTTCATTCAGTCAGTAGCTTCAAACATTTCTGGTATATGAAAAACATGATTTTCAATGGCAAAAATCAATGAATATTGTAAATGCACAAACAGTAATATCTCCACATTGCAAGGTGCAATTCTGAAATTTTTTGCTTTTTCCTGCTAATCCTAGCATGATAAAGAAGATTCAAAGAGAGTGAGATGCCAGCTCCTTTCATTCAGTCAGTAGCTTCAAACATTTCTGGTATATGAAAAACATGTTTTTCAATGGCAAAAATCAATGAATATTGTAAATGCACAAACAGTAATATCTCCACATTGCACGGTGCAATTCTGAAATTTTTAGCTTTTTCCTGTTAATCCTAGCATGATAAAGAAGATTCAAAGAGAGTGAGATGCCAGCTCCTTTCATTCAGTCAGTAGCTTCAAACATTTCTGGTATATGAAAAACATGTTTTTCAATGGCAAAAATCAATGAATATTGTAAATGCACAAACAGTAATATCTCCACATTGCAAGGTGCAATTCTGAAATTTTTTGCTTTTTCCTGCTAATCCTAGCATGATAAAGAAGATTCAAAGAGAGTGAGATGCCAGCTCCTTTCATTCAGTCAGTAGCTTCAAACATTTCTGGTATATGAAAAACATGTTTTTCAATGGCAAAAATCAATGAATATTGTAAATGCACAAACAGTAATATCTCCACATTGCAAGGTGCAATTCTGAAATTTTTTGCTTTTCCTGCTAATCCTAGCATGATAAAGAAGATTCAAAGAGAGTGAGATGCCAGCTCCTTTCATTCAGTCAGTAGCTTCAAACATTTCTGGTATATGAAAAACATGTTTTTCAATGGCAAAAATCAATGAATATTGTAAATGCACAAACAGTAATATCTCCACATTGCACGGTGCAATTCTGAAATTTTTAGCTTTTTCCTGTTAATCCTAGCATGATAAAGAAGATTCAAAGAGAGTGAGATGCCAGCTCCTTTCATTCAGTCAGTAGCTTCAAACATTTCTGGTATATGAAAAACATGTTTTTCAATGGCAAAAATCAATGAATATTGTAAATGCACAAACAGTAATATCTCCACATTGCAAGGTGCAATTCTGAAATTTTTTGCTTTTTCCTGCTAATCCTAGCATGATAAAGAAGATTCAAAGAGAGTGAGATGCCAGCTCCTTTCATTCAGTCAGTAGCTTCAAACATTTCTGGTATATGAAAAACATGTTTTTCAATGGCAAAAATCAATGAATATTGTAAATGCACAAACAGTAATATCTCCACATTGCACGGTGCAATTCTGAAATTTTTAGCTTTTTCCTGTTAATCCTAGCATGATAAAGAAGATTCAAAGAGAGTGAGATGCCAGCTCCTTTCATTCAGTCAGTAGCTTCAAACATTTCTGGATAATGAAAAACACGTTTTTTCAATGGCAAAAATCAATGAATATTGTAAATGCACAAACAGTAATATCTCCACATTGCAAGGTGCAATTCTGAAATTTTTTGCTTTTTCCTGTTAATCCTAGCATGATAAAGAAGATTCAAAGAGAGTGAGATGCCAGCTCCTTTCATTCAGTCAGTAGCTTCAAACATTTCTGGTATATGAAAAACATGTTTTTCAATGGCAAAAATCAATGAATATTGTAAATGCACAAACAGTAATATCTCCACATTGCACGGTGCAATTCTGAAATTTTTAGCTTTTTCCTGTTAATCCTAGCATGATAAAGAAGATTCAAAGAGAGTGAGATGCCAGCTCCTTTCATTCAGTCAGTAGCTTCAAACATTTCTGGTATATGAAAAACATGTTTTTCAATGACAAAAATCAATGAATATTGTAAATGCACAAACAGTAATATCTCCACATTGCAAGGTGCAATTCTGAAATTTTTTGCTTTTTCCTGTTAATCCTAGCATGATAAAGAAGATTCAAAGAGAGTGAGATGCCAGCTCCTTTCATTCAGTCAGTAGCTTCAAACATTTCTGGTATATGAAAAACATGTTTTTCAATGGCAAAAATCAATGAATATTGTAAATGCACAAACAGTAATATCTCCACATTGCAAGGTGCAATTCTGAAATTTTTTGCTTTTTCCTGTTAATCCTAGCATGATAAAGAAGATTCAAAGAGAGTGAGATGCCAGCTCCTTTCATTCAGTCAGTAGCTTCAAACATTTCTGGTATATGAAAAACATGTTTTTCAATGGCAAAAATCAATGAATATTGTAAATGCACAAACAGTAATATCTCCACATTGCAAGGTGCAATTCTGAAATTTTTTGCTTTTTCCTGCTAATCCTAGCATGATAAAGAAGATTCAAAGAGAGTGAGATGCCAGCTCCTTTCATTCAGTCAGTAGCTTCAAACATTTCTGGTATATGAAAAACATGTTTTTCAATGGCAAAAATCAATGAATATTGTAAATGCACAAACAGTAATATCTCCACATTGCACGGTGCAATTCTGAAATTTTTAGCTTTTTCCTGTTAATCCTAGCATGATAAAGAAGATTCAAAGAGAGTGAGATGCCAGCTCCTTTCATTCAGTCAGTAGCTTCAAACATTTCTGGTATATGAAAAACATGTTTTTCAATGGCAAAAATCAATGAATATTGTAAATGCACAAACAGTAATATCTCCACATTGCAAGGTGCAATTCTGAAATTTTTTGCTTTTTCCTGTTAATCCTAGCATGATAAAGAAGATTCAAAGAGAGTGAGATGCCAGCTCCTTTCATTCAGTCAGTAGCTTCAAACATTTCTGGTATATGAAAAACATGTTTTTCAATGGCAAAAATCAATGAATATTGTAAATGCACAAACAGTAATATCTCCACATTGCAAGGTGCAATTCTGAAATTTTTTGCTTTTTCCTGTTAATCCTAGCATGATAAAGAAGATTCAAAGAGAGTGAGATGCCAGCTCCTTTCATTCAGTCAGTAGCTTCAAACATTTCTGGTATATGAAAAACATGTTTTTCAATGGCAAAAATCAATGAATATTGTAAATGCACAAACAGTAATATCTCCACATTGCAAGGTGCAATTCTGAAATTTTTTGCTTTTTCCTGTTAATCCTAGCATGATAAAGAAGATTCAAAGAGAGTGAGATGCCAGCTCCTTTCATTCAGTCAGTAGCTTCAAACATTTCTGGTATATGAAAAACATGATTTTCAATGGCAAAAATCAATGAATATTGTAAATGCACAAACAGTAATATCTCCACATTGCAAGGTGCAATTCTGAAATTTTTTGCTTTTTCCTGCTAATCCTAGCATGATAAAGAAGATTCAAAGAGAGTGAGATGCCAGCTCCTTTCATTCAGTCAGTAGCTTCAAACATTTCTGGTATATGAAAAACATGTTTTTCAATGGCAAAAATCAATGAATATTGTAAATGCACAAACAGTAATATCTCCACATTGCACGGTGCAATTCTGAAATTTTTAGCTTTTTCCTGTTAATCCTAGCATGATAAAGAAGATTCAAAGAGAGTGAGATGCCAGCTCCTTTCATTCAGTCAGTAGCTTCAAACATTTCTGGTATATGAAAAACATGTTTTTCAATGGCAAAAATCAATGAATATTGTAAATGCACAAACAGTAATATCTCCACATTGCAAGGTGCAATTCTGAAATTTTTTGCTTTTTCCTGCTAATCCTAGCATGATAAAGAAGATTCAAAGAGAGTGAGATGCCAGCTCCTTTCATTCAGTCAGTAGCTTCAAACATTTCTGGTATATGAAAAACATGTTTTTCAATGGCAAAAATCAATGAATATTGTAAATGCACAAACAGTAATATCTCCACATTGCAAGGTGCAATTCTGAAATTTTTTGCTTTTTCCTGCTAATCCTAGCATGATAAAGAAGATTCAAAGAGAGTGAGATGCCAGCTCCTTTCATTCAGTCAGTAGCTTCAAACATTTCTGGTATATGAAAAACATGTTTTTCAATGGCAAAAATCAATGAATATTGTAAATGCACAAACAGTAATATCTCCACATTGCACGGTGCAATTCTGAAATTTTTAGCTTTTTCCTGTTAATCCTAGCATGATAAAGAAGATTCAAAGAGAGTGAGATGCCAGCTCCTTTCATTCAGTCAGTAGCTTCAAACATTTCTGGTATATGAAAAACATGTTTTTCAATGGCAAAAATCAATGAATATTGTAAATGCACAAACAGTAATATCTCCACATTGCAAGGTGCAATTCTGAAATTTTTTGCTTTTTCCTGCTAATCCTAGCATGATAAAGAAGATTCAAAGAGAGTGAGATGCCAGCTCCTTTCATTCAGTCAGTAGCTTCAAACATTTCTGGTATATGAAAAACATGTTTTTCAATGGCAAAAATCAATGAATATTGTAAATGCACAAACAGTAATATCTCCACATTGCACGGTGCAATTCTGAAATTTTTAGCTTTTTCCTGTTAATCCTAGCATGATAAAGAAGATTCAAAGAGAGTGAGATGCCAGCTCCTTTCATTCAGTCAGTAGCTTCAAACATTTCTGGACGTTTTTCAATGGCAAAAATCAATGAATATTGTAAATGCACAAACAGTAATATCTCCACATTGCAAGGTGCAATTCTGAAATTTTTTGCTTTTTCCTGTTAATCCTAGCATGATAAAGAAGATTCAAAGAGAGTGAGATGCCAGCTCCTTTCATTCAGTCAGTAGCTTCAAACATTTCTGGTATATGAAAAACATGTTTTTCAATGGCAAAAATCAATGAATATTGTAAATGCACAAACAGTAATATCTCCACATTGCACGGTGCAATTCTGAAATTTTTAGCTTTTTCCTGTTAATCCTAGCATGATAAAGAAGATTCAAAGAGAGTGAGATGCCAGCTCCTTTCATTCAGTCAGTAGCTTCAAACATTTCTGGTATATGAAAAACATGTTTTTCAATGACAAAAATCAATGAATATTGTAAATGCACAAACAGTAATATCTCCACATTGCAAGGTGCAATTCTGAAATTTTTTGCTTTTTCCTGTTAATCCTAGCATGATAAAGAAGATTCAAAGAGAGTGAGATGCCAGCTCCTTTCATTCAGTCAGTAGCTTCAAACATTTCTGGTATATGAAAAACATGTTTTTCAATGGCAAAAATCAATGAATATTGTAAATGCACAAACAGTAATATCTCCACATTGCAAGGTGCAATTCTGAAATTTTTTGCTTTTTCCTGTTAATCCTAGCATGATAAAGAAGATTCAAAGAGAGTGAGATGCCAGCTCCTTTCATTCAGTCAGTAGCTTCAAACATTTCTGGTATATGAAAAACATGTTTTTCAATGGCAAAAATCAATGAATATTGTAAATGCACAAACAGTAATATCTCCACATTGCACGGTGCAATTCTGAAATTTTTAGCTTTTTCCTGTTAATCCTAGCATGATAAAGAAGATTCAAAGAGAGTGAGATGCCAGCTCCTTTCATTCAGTCAGTAGCTTCAAACATTTCTGGTATATGAAAAACATGTTTTTCAATGGCAAAAATCAATGAATATTGTAAATGCACAAACAGTAATATCTCCACATTGCAAGGTGCAATTCTGAAATTGTTTGCTTTTTCCTGCTAATCCTAGCATGATAAAGAAGATTCAAAGAGAGTGAGATGCCAGCTCCTTTCATTCAGTCAGTAGCTTCAAACATTTCTGGTATATGAAAAACATGTTTTTCAATGGCAAAAATCAATGAATATTGTAAATGCACAAACAGTAATATCTCCACATTGCACGGTGCAATTCTGAAATTTTTAGCTTTTTCCTGTTAATCCTAGCATGATAAGGAAGATTCAAAGAGAGTGAGATGCCAGCTCCTTTCATTCAGTCAGTAGCTTCAAACATTTCTGGTATATGAAAAACATGTTTTTCAATGGCAAAAATCAATGAATATTGTAAATGCACAAACAGTAATATCTCCACATTGCAAGGTGCAATTCTGAAATTTTTTGCTTTTTCCTGTTAATCCTAGCATGATAAAGAAGATTCAAAGAGAGTGAGATGCCAGCTCCTTTCATTCAGTCAGTAGCTTCAAACATTTCTGGTATATGAAAAACATGTTTTTCAATGGCAAAAATCAATGAATATTGTAAATGCACAAACAGTAATATCTCCACATTGCAAGGTGCAATTCTGAAATTTTTTGCTTTTTCCTGCTAATCCTAGCATGATAAAGAAGATTCAAAGAGAGTGAGATGCCAGCTCCTTTCATTCAGTCAGTAGCTTCAAACATTTCTGGTATATGAAAAACATGTTTTTCAATGGCAAAAATCAATGAATATTGTAAATGCACAAACAGTAATATCTCCACATTGCACGGTGCAATTCTGAAATTTTTAGATTTTTCCTGTTAATCCTAGCATGATAAAGAAGATTCAAAGAGAGTGAGATGCCAGCTCCTTTCATTCAGTCAGTAGCTTCAAACATTTCTGGTATATGAAAAACATGTTTTTCAATGGCAAAAATCAATGAATATTGTAAATGCACAAACAGTAATATCTCCACATTGCAAGGTGCAATTCTGAAATTTTTTGCTTTTTCCTGCTAATCCTAGCATGATAAAGAAGATTCAAAGAGAGTGAGATGCCAGCTCCTTTCATTCAGTCAGTAGCTTCAAACATTTCTGGTATATGAAAAACATGTTTTTCAATGGCAAAAATCAATGAATATTGTAAATGCACAAACAGTAATATCTCCACATTGCACGGTGCAATTCTGAAATTTTTAGCTTTTTCCTGTTAATCCTAGCATGATAAAGAAGATTCAAAGAGAGTGAGATGCCAGCTCCTTTCATTCAGTCAGTAGCTTCAAACATTTCTGGACGTTTTTCAATGGCCAAAATCAATGAATATTGTAAATGCACAAACAGTAATATCTCCACATTGCAAGGTGCAATTCTGAAATTTTTTGCTTTTTCCTGTTAATCCTAGCATGATAAAGAAGATTCAAAGAGAGTGAGATGCCAGCTCCTTTCATTCAGTCAGTAGCTTCAAACATTTCTGGTATATGAAAAACATGTTTTTCAATGGCAAAAATCAATGAATATTGTAAATGCACAAACAGTAATATCTCCACATTGCAAGGTGCAATTCTGAAATTTTTTGCTTTTTCCTGTTAATCCTAGCATGATAAAGAAGATTCAAAGAGAGTGAGATGCCAGCTCCTTTCATTCAGTCAGTAGCTTCAAACATTTCTGGTATATGAAAAACATGTTTTTCAATGGCAAAAATCAATGAATATTGTAAATGCACAAACAGTAATATCTCCACATTGCAAGGTGCAATTCTGAAATTTTTTGCTTTTTCCTGCTAATCCTAGCATGATAAAGAAGATTCAAAGAGAGTGAGATGCCAGCTCCTTTCATTCAGTCAGTAGCTTCAAACATTTCTGGTATATGAAAAACATGTTTTTCAATGGCAAAAATCAATGAATATTGTAAATGCACAAACAGTAATATCTCCACATTGCACGGTGCAATTCTGAAATTTTTAGCTTTTTCCTGTTAATCCTAGCATGATAAAGAAGATTCAAAGAGAGTGAGATGCCAGCTCCTTTCATTCAGTCAGTAGCTTCAAACATTTCTGGTATATGAAAAACATGTTTTTCAATGGCAAAAATCAATGAATATTGTAAATGCACAAACAGTAATATCTCCACATTGCAAGGTGCAATTCTGAAATTTTTTGCTTTTTCCTGCTAATCCTAGCATGATAAAGAAGATTCAAAGAGAGTGAGATGCCAGCTCCTTTCATTCAGTCAGTAGCTTCAAACATTTCTGGTATATGAAAAACATGTTTTTCAATGGCAAAAATCAATGAATATTGTAAATGCACAAACAGTAATATCTCCACATTGCACGGTGCAATTCTGAAATTTTTAGCTTTTTCCTGTTAATCCTAGCATGATAAAGAAGATTCAAAGAGAGTGAGATGCCAGCTCCTTTCATTCAGTCAGTAGCTTCAAACATTTCTGGACGTTTTTCAATGGCAAAAATCAATGAATATTGTAAATGCACAAACAGTAATATCTCCACATTGCAAGGTGCAATTCTGAAATTTTTTGCTTTTTCCTGTTAATCCTAGCATGATAAAGAAGATTCAAAGAGAGTGAGATGCCAGCTCCTTTCATTCAGTCAGTAGCTTCAAACATTTCTGGTATATGAAAAACATGTTTTTCAATGGCAAAAATCAATGAATATTGTAAATGCACAAACAGTAATATCTCCACATTGCACGGTGCAATTCTGAAATTTTTAGCTTTTTCCTGTTAATCCTAGCATGATAAAGAAGATTCAAAGAGAGTGAGATGCCAGCTCCTTTCATTCAGTCAGTAGCTTCAAACATTTCTGGTATATGAAAAACATGTTTTTCAATGGCAAAAATCAATGAATATTGTAAATGCACAAACAGTAATATCTCCACACTGCAAGGTGCAATTCTGAAATTTTTTGCTTTTTCCTGTTAATCCTAGCATGATAAAGAAGATTCAAAGAGATTGAGATGCCAGCTCCTTTCATTCAGTCAGTAGCTTCAAACATTTCTGGTATATGAAAAACATGTTTTTCAATGGCAAAAATCAATGAATATTGTAAATGCACAAACAGTAATATCTCCACATTGCAAGGTGCAATTCTGAAATTTTTTGCTTTTTCCTGTTAATCCTAGCATGATAAAGAAGATTCAAAGAGAGTGAGATGCCAGCTCCTTTCATTCAGTCAGTAGCTTCAAACATTTCTGGTATATGAAAAACATGTTTTTCAATGGCAAAAATCAATGAATATTGTAAATGCACAAACAGTAATATCTCCACATTGCAAGGTGCAATTCTGAAATTTTTTGCTTTTTCCTGCTAATCCTAGCATGATAAAGAAGATTCAAAGAGAGTGAGATGCCAGCTCCTTTCATTCAGTCAGTAGCTTCAAACATTTCTGGTATATGAAAAACATGTTTTTCAATGGCAAAAATCAATGAATATTGTAAATGCACAAACAGTAATATCTCCACATTGCACGGTGCAATTCTGAAATTTTTAGCTTTTTCCTGTTAATCCTAGCATGATAAAGAAGATTCAAAGAGAGTGAGATGCCAGCTCCTTTCATTCAGTCAGTAGCTTCAAACATTTCTGGTATATGAAAAACATGTTTTTCAATGGCAAAATTCAATGAATATTGTAAATGCACAAACAGTAATATCTCCACATTGCAAGGTGCAATTCTGAAATTTTTTGCTTTTTCCTGCTAATCCTAGCATGATAAAGAAGATTCAAAGAGAGTGAGATGCCAGCTCCTTTCATTCAGTCAGTAGCTTCAAACATTTCTGGTATATGAAAAACATGTTTTTCAATGGCAAAAATCAATGAATATTGTAAATGCACAAACAGTAATATCTCCACATTGCACGGTGCAATTCTGAAATTTTTAGCTTTTTCCTGTTAATCCTAGCATGATAAAGAAGATTCAAAGAGAGTGAGATGCCAGCTCCTTTCACTCAGTCAGTAGCTTCAAACATTTCTGGTATATGAAAAACATGTTTTCCAATGGCAAAAATCAATGAATATTGTAAATGCACAAACAGTAATATCTCCACATTGCAAGGTGCAATTCTGAAATTTTTTGCTTTTTCCTGTTAATCCTAGCATGATAAAGAAGATTCAAAGAGAGTGAGATGCCAGCTCCTTTCATTCAGTCAGTAGCTTCAAACATTTCTGGTATATGAAAAACGTTTTTCAATGGCAAAAATCAATGAATATTGTAAATGCACAAACAGTAATATCTCCACATTGCAAGGTGCAATTCTGAAATTTTTTGCTTTTTCCTGTTAATCCTAGCATGATAAAGAAGATTCAAAGAGAGTGAGATGCCAGCTCCTTTCATTCAGTCAGTAGCTTCAAACATTTCTGGTATATGAAAAACATGTTTTTCAATGGCAAAAATCAATGAATATTGTAAATGCACAAACAGTAATATCTCCACATTGCAAGGAGCAATTCTGAAATTTTTTGCTTTTTCCTGCTAATCCTAGCATGATAAAGAAGATTCAAAGAGAGTGAGATGCCAGCTCCTTTCATTCAGTCAGTAGCTTCAAACATTTCTGGTATATGAAAAACATGTTTTTCAATGGCAAAAATCAATGAATATTGTAAAAGCACAAACAGTAATATCTCCACATTGCACGGTGCAATTCTGAAATTTTTAGCTTTTTCCTGTTAATCCTAGCATGATAAAGAAGATTCAAAGAGAGTGAGATGCCAGCTCCTTTCATTCAGTCAGTAGCTTCAAACATTTCTGGTATATGAAAAACATGTTTTTCAATGGCAAAAATCAATGAATATTGTAAATGCACAAACAGTAATATCTCCACATTGCAAGGTGCAATTCTGAAATTGTTTGCTTTTTCCTGCTAATCCTAGCATGATAAAGAAGATTCAAAGAGAGTGAGATGCCAGCTCCTTTCATTCAGTCAGTAGCTTCAAACATTTCTGGTATATGAAAAACATGTTTTTCAATGGCAAAAATCAATGAATATTGTAAATGCACAAACAGTAATATCTCCACATTGCACGGTGCAATTCTGAAATTTTTAGCTTTTTCCTGTTAATCCTAGCATGATAAGGAAGATTCAAAGAGAGTGAGATGCCAGCTCCTTTCATTCAGTCAGTAGCTTCAAACATTTCTGGTATATGAAAAACATGTTTTTCAATGGCAAAAATCAATGAATATTGTAAATGCACAAACAGTAATATCTCCACATTGCAAGGTGCAATTCTGAAATTTTTTGCTTTTTCCTGTTAATCCTAGCATGATAAAGAAGATTCAAAGAGAGTGAGATGCCAGCTCCTTTCATTCAGTCAGTAGCTTCAAACATTTCTGGTATATGAAAAACATGTTTTTCAATGGCAAAAATCAATGAATATTGTAAATGCACAAACAGTAATATCTCCACATTGCAAGGTGCAATTCTGAAATTTTTTGCTTTTTCCTGCTAATCCTAGCATGATAAAGAAGATTCAAAGAGAGTGAGATGCCAGCTCCTTTCATTCAGTCAGTAGCTTCAAACATTTCTGGTATATGAAAAACATGTTTTTCAATGGCAAAAATCAATGAATATTGTAAATGCACAAACAGTAATATCTCCACATTGCACGGTGCAATTCTGAAATTTTTAGATTTTTCCTGTTAATCCTAGCATGATAAAGAAGATTCAAAGAGAGTGAGATGCCAGCTCCTTTCATTCAGTCAGTAGCTTCAAACATTTCTGGTATATGAAAAACATGTTTTTCAATGGCAAAAATCAATGAATATTGTAAATGCACAAACAGTAATATCTCCACATTGCAAGGTGCAATTCTGAAATTTTTTGCTTTTTCCTGCTAATCCTAGCATGATAAAGAAGATTCAAAGAGAGTGAGATGCCAGCTCCTTTCATTCAGTCAGTAGCTTCAAACATTTCTGGTATATGAAAAACATGTTTTTCAATGGCAAAAATCAATGAATATTGTAAATGCACAAACAGTAATATCTCCACATTGCACGGTGCAATTCTGAAATTTTTAGCTTTTTCCTGTTAATCCTAGCATGATAAAGAAGATTCAAAGAGAGTGAGATGCCAGCTCCTTTCATTCAGTCAGTAGCTTCAAACATTTCTGGACGTTTTTCAATGGCCAAAATCAATGAATATTGTAAATGCACAAACAGTAATATCTCCACATTGCAAGGTGCAATTCTGAAATTTTTTGCTTTTTCCTGTTAATCCTAGCATGATAAAGAAGATTCAAAGAGAGTGAGATGCCAGCTCCTTTCATTCAGTCAGTAGCTTCAAACATTTCTGGTATATGAAAAACATGTTTTTCAATGGCAAAAATCAATGAATATTGTAAATGCACAAACAGTAATATCTCCACATTGCAAGGTGCAATTCTGAAATTTTTTGCTTTTTCCTGTTAATCCTAGCATGATAAAGAAGATTCAAAGAGAGTGAGATGCCAGCTCCTTTCATTCAGTCAGTAGCTTCAAACATTTCTGGTATATGAAAAACATGTTTTTCAATGGCAAAAATCAATGAATATTGTAAATGCACAAACAGTAATATCTCCACATTGCAAGGTGCAATTCTGAAATTTTTTGCTTTTTCCTGCTAATCCTAGCATGATAAAGAAGATTCAAAGAGAGTGAGATGCCAGCTCCTTTCATTCAGTCAGTAGCTTCAAACATTTCTGGTATATGAAAAACATGTTTTTCAATGGCAAAAATCAATGAATATTGTAAATGCACAAACAGTAATATCTCCACATTGCACGGTGCAATTCTGAAATTTTTAGCTTTTTCCTGTTAATCCTAGCATGATAAAGAAGATTCAAAGAGAGTGAGATGCCAGCTCCTTTCATTCAGTCAGTAGCTTCAAACATTTCTGGTATATGAAAAACATGTTTTTCAATGGCAAAAATCAATGAATATTGTAAATGCACAAACAGTAATATCTCCACATTGCAAGGTGCAATTCTGAAATTTTTTGCTTTTTCCTGCTAATCCTAGCATGATAAAGAAGATTCAAAGAGAGTGAGATGCCAGCTCCTTTCATTCAGTCAGTAGCTTCAAACATTTCTGGTATATGAAAAACATGTTTTTCAATGGCAAAAATCAATGAATATTGTAAATGCACAAACAGTAATATCTCCACATTGCACGGTGCAATTCTGAAATTTTTAGCTTTTTCCTGTTAATCCTAGCATGATAAAGAAGATTCAAAGAGAGTGAGATGCCAGCTCCTTTCATTCAGTCAGTAGCTTCAAACATTTCTGGACGTTTTTCAATGGCAAAAATCAATGAATATTGTAAATGCACAAACAGTAATATCTCCACATTGCAAGGTGCAATTCTGAAATTTTTTGCTTTTTCCTGTTAATCCTAGCATGATAAAGAAGATTCAAAGAGAGTGAGATGCCAGCTCCTTTCATTCAGTCAGTAGCTTCAAACATTTCTGGTATATGAAAAACATGTTTTTCAATGGCAAAAATCAATGAATATTGTAAATGCACAAACAGTAATATCTCCACATTGCACGGTGCAATTCTGAAATTTTTAGCTTTTTCCTGTTAATCCTAGCATGATAAAGAAGATTCAAAGAGAGTGAGATGCCAGCTCCTTTCATTCAGTCAGTAGCTTCAAACATTTCTGGTATATGAAAAACATGTTTTTCAATGGCAAAAATCAATGAATATTGTAAATGCACAAACAGTAATATCTCCACACTGCAAGGTGCAATTCTGAAATTTTTTGCTTTTTCCTGTTAATCCTAGCATGATAAAGAAGATTCAAAGAGATTGAGATGCCAGCTCCTTTCATTCAGTCAGTAGCTTCAAACATTTCTGGTATATGAAAAACATGTTTTTCAATGGCAAAAATCAATGAATATTGTAAATGCACAAACAGTAATATCTCCACATTGCAAGGTGCAATTCTGAAATTTTTTGCTTTTTCCTGTTAATCCTAGCATGATAAAGAAGATTCAAAGAGAGTGAGATGCCAGCTCCTTTCATTCAGTCAGTAGCTTCAAACATTTCTGGTATATGAAAAACATGTTTTTCAATGGCAAAAATCAATGAATATTGTAAATGCACAAACAGTAATATCTCCACATTGCAAGGTGCAATTCTGAAATTTTTTGCTTTTTCCTGCTAATCCTAGCATGATAAAGAAGATTCAAAGAGAGTGAGATGCCAGCTCCTTTCATTCAGTCAGTAGCTTCAAACATTTCTGGTATATGAAAAACATGTTTTTCAATGGCAAAAATCAATGAATATTGTAAATGCACAAACAGTAATATCTCCACATTGCACGGTGCAATTCTGAAATTTTTAGCTTTTTCCTGTTAATCCTAGCATGATAAAGAAGATTCAAAGAGAGTGAGATGCCAGCTCCTTTCATTCAGTCAGTAGCTTCAAACATTTCTGGTATATGAAAAACATGTTTTTCAATGGCAAAATTCAATGAATATTGTAAATGCACAAACAGTAATATCTCCACATTGCAAGGTGCAATTCTGAAATTTTTTGCTTTTTCCTGCTAATCCTAGCATGATAAAGAAGATTCAAAGAGAGTGAGATGCCAGCTCCTTTCATTCAGTCAGTAGCTTCAAACATTTCTGGTATATGAAAAACATGTTTTTCAATGGCAAAAATCAATGAATATTGTAAATGCACAAACAGTAATATCTCCACATTGCACGGTGCAATTCTGAAATTTTTAGCTTTTTCCTGTTAATCCTAGCATGATAAAGAAGATTCAAAGAGAGTGAGATGCCAGCTCCTTTCACTCAGTCAGTAGCTTCAAACATTTCTGGTATATGAAAAACATGTTTTCCAATGGCAAAAATCAATGAATATTGTAAATGCACAAACAGTAATATCTCCACATTGCAAGGTGCAATTCTGAAATTTTTTGCTTTTTCCTGTTAATCCTAGCATGATAAAGAAGATTCAAAGAGAGTGAGATGCCAGCTCCTTTCATTCAGTCAGTAGCTTCAAACATTTCTGGTATATGAAAAACGTTTTTCAATGGCAAAAATCAATGAATATTGTAAATGCACAAACAGTAATATCTCCACATTGCAAGGTGCAATTCTGAAATTTTTTGCTTTTTCCTGTTAATCCTAGCATGATAAAGAAGATTCAAAGAGAGTGAGATGCCAGCTCCTTTCATTCAGTCAGTAGCTTCAAACATTTCTGGTATATGAAAAACATGTTTTTCAATGGCAAAAATCAATGAATATTGTAAATGCACAAACAGTAATATCTCCACATTGCAAGGAGCAATTCTGAAATTTTTTGCTTTTTCCTGCTAATCCTAGCATGATAAAGAAGATTCAAAGAGAGTGAGATGCCAGCTCCTTTCATTCAGTCAGTAGCTTCAAACATTTCTGGTATATGAAAAACATGTTTTTCAATGGCAAAAATCAATGAATATTGTAAAAGCACAAACAGTAATATCTCCACATTGCACGGTGCAATTCTGAAATTTTTAGCTTTTTCCTGTTAATCCTAGCATGATAAAGAAGATTCAAAGAGAGTGAGATGCCAGCTCCTTTCATTCAGTCAGTAGCTTCAAACATTTCTGGTATATGAAAAACATGTTTTTCAATGGCAAAAATCAATGAATATTGTAAATGCACAAACAGTAATATCTCCACATTGCAAGGTGCAATTCTGAAATTGTTTGCTTTTTCCTGCTAATCCTAGCATGATAAAGAAGATTCAAAGAGAGTGAGATGCCAGCTCCTTTCATTCAGTCAGTAGCTTCAAACATTTCTGGTATATGAAAAACATGTTTTTCAATGGCAAAAATCAATGAATATTGTAAATGCACAAACAGTAATATCTCCACATTGCACGGTGCAATTCTGAAATTTTTAGCTTTTTCCTGTTAATCCTAGCATGATAAGGAAGATTCAAAGAGAGTGAGATGCCAGCTCCTTTCATTCAGTCAGTAGCTTCAAACATTTCTGGTATATGAAAAACATGTTTTTCAATGGCAAAAATCAATGAATATTGTAAATGCACAAACAGTAATATCTCCACATTGCAAGGTGCAATTCTGAAATTTTTTGCTTTTTCCTGTTAATCCTAGCATGATAAAGAAGATTCAAAGAGAGTGAGATGCCAGCTCCTTTCATTCAGTCAGTAGCTTCAAACATTTCTGGTATATGAAAAACATGTTTTTCAATGGCAAAAATCAATGAATATTGTAAATGCACAAACAGTAATATCTCCACATTGCAAGGTGCAATTCTGAAATTTTTTGCTTTTTCCTGCTAATCCTAGCATGATAAAGAAGATTCAAAGAGAGTGAGATGCCAGCTCCTTTCATTCAGTCAGTAGCTTCAAACATTTCTGGTATATGAAAAACATGTTTTTCAATGGCAAAAATCAATGAATATTGTAAATGCACAAACAGTAATATCTCCACATTGCACGGTGCAATTCTGAAATTTTTAGCTTTTTCCTGTTAATCCTAGCATGATAAAGAAGATTCAAAGAGAGTGAGATGCCAGCTCCTTTCATTCAGTCAGTAGCTTCAAACATTTCTGGACGTTTTTCAATGGCCAAAATCAATGAATATTGTAAATGCACAAACAGTAATATCTCCACATTGCAAGGTGCAATTCTGAAATTTTTTGCTTTTTCCTGTTAATCCTAGCATGATAAAGAAGATTCAAAGAGAGTGAGATGCCAGCTCCTTTCATTCAGTCAGTAGCTTCAAACATTTCTGGTATATGAAAAACATGTTTTTCAATGGCAAAAATCAATGAATATTGTAAATGCACAAACAGTAATATCTCCACATTACACGGTGCAATTCTGAAATTTTGAGCTTTTTCCTGTTAATCCTAGCATGATAAAGAAGATTCAAAGAGAGTGAGATGCCAGCTCCTTTCATTCAGTCAGTAGCTTCAAACATTTCTGGACGTTTTTCAATGGCAAAAATCAATGAATATTGTAAATGCACAAACAGTAATATCTCCACATTGCAAGGTGCAATTCTGAAATTTTTTGCTTTTTCCTGTTAATCCTAGCATGATAAAGAAGATTCAAAGAGAGTGAGATGCCAGCTCCTTTCATTCAGTCAGTAGCTTCAAACATTTCTGGTATATGAAAAACATGTTTTTCAATGGCAAAAATCAATGAATATTGTAAATGCACAAACAGTAATATCTCCACATTGCACGGTGCAATTCTGAAATTTTTAGCTTTTTCCTGTTAATCCTAGCATGATAAAGAAGATTCAAAGAGAGTGAGATGCCAGCTCCTTTCATTCAGTCAGTAGCTTCAAACATTTCTGGTATATGAAAAACATGTTTTTCAATGGCAAAAATCAATGAATATTGTAAATGCACAAACAGTAATATCTCCACATTGCAAGGTGCAATTCTGAAATTTTTTGCTTTTTCCTGTTAATCCTAGCATGATAAAGAAGATTCAAAGAGAGTGAGATGCCAGCTCCTTTCATTCAGTCAGTAGCTTCAAACATTTCTGGTATATGAAAAACATGTTTTTCAATGGCAAAAATCAATGAATATTGTAAATGCACAAACAGTAATATCTCCACATTGCAAGGTGCAATTCTGAAATTTTTTGCTTTTTCCTGTTAATCCTAGCATGATAAAGAAGATTCAAAGAGAGTGAGATGCCAGCTCCTTTCATTCAGTCAGTAGCTTCAAACATTTCTGGTATATGAAAAACATGTTTTTCAATGGCAAAAATCAATGAATATTGTAAATGCACAAACAGTAATATCTCCACATTGCAAGGTGCAATTCTGAAATTTTTTGCTTTTTCCTGCTAATCCTAGCATGATAAAGAAGATTCAAAGAGAGTGAGATGCCAGCTCCTTTCATTCAGTCAGTAGCTTCAAACATTTCTGGTATATGAAAAACATGTTTTTCAATGGCAAAAATCAATGAATATTGTAAATGCACAAACAGTAATATCTCCACATTGCACGGTGCAATTCTGAAATTTTTAGCTTTTTCCTGTTAATCCTAGCATGATAAAGAAGATTCAAAGAGAGTGAGATGCCAGCTCCTTTCATTCAGTCAGTAGCTTCAAACATTTCTGGTATATGAAAAACATGTTTTTCAATGGCAAAAATCAATGAATATTGTAAATGCACAAACAGTAATATCTCCACATTGCAAGGTGCAATTCTGAAATTTTTTGCTTTTTCCTGCTAATCCTAGCATGATAAAGAAGATTCAAAGAGAGTGAGATGCCAGCTCCTTTCATTCAGTCAGTAGCTTCAAACATTTCTGGTATATGAAAAACATGTTTTTCAATGGCAAAAATCAATGAATATTGTAAATGCACAAACAGTAATATCTCCACATTGCACGGTGCAATTCTGAAATTTTTAGCTTTTTCCTGTTAATCCTAGCATGATAAAGAAGATTCAAAGAGAGTGAGATGCCAGCTCCTTTCACTCAGTCAGTAGCTTCAAACATTTCTGGTATATGAAAAACATGTTTTTCAATGGCAAAAATCAATGAATATTGTAAATGCACAAACAGTAATATCTCCACATTGCAAGGTGCAATTCTGAAATTTTTTGCTTTTTCCTGTTAATCCTAGCATGATAAAGAAGATTCAAAGAGAGTGAGATGCCAGCTCCTTTCATTCAGTCAGTAGCTTCAAACATTTCTGGTATATGAAAAACGTTTTTCAATGGCAAAAATCAATGAATATTGTAAATGCACAAACAGTAATATCTCCACATTGCAAGGTGCAATTCTGAAATTTTTTGCTTTTTCCTGTTAATCCTAGCATGATAAAGAAGATTCAAAGAGAGTGAGATGCCAGCTCCTTTCATTCAGTCAGTAGCTTCAAACATTTCTGGTATATGAAAAACATGTTTTTCAATGGCAAAAATCAATGAATATTGTAAATGCACAAACAGTAATATCTCCACATTGCAAGGAGCAATTCTGAAATTTTTTGCTTTTTCCTGCTAATCCTAGCATGATAAAGAAGATTCAAAGAGAGTGAGATGCCAGCTCCTTTCATTCAGTCAGTAGCTTCAAACATTTCTGGTATATGAAAAACATGTTTTTCAATGGCAAAAATCAATGAATATTGTAAATGCACAAACAGTAATATCTCCACATTGCACGGTGCAATTCTGAAATTTTTAGCTTTTTCCTGTTAATCCTAGCATGATAAAGAAGATTCAAAGAGAGTGAGATGCCAGCTCCTTTCATTCAGTCAGTAGCTTCAAACATTTCTGGTATATGAAAAACATGTTTTTCAATGGCAAAAATCAATGAATATTGTAAATGCACAAACAGTAATATCTCCACATTGCAAGGTGCAATTCTGAAATTGTTTGCTTTTTCCTGCTAATCCTAGCATGATAAAGAAGATTCAAAGAGAGTGAGATGCCAGCTCCTTTCATTCAGTCAGTAGCTTCAAACATTTCTGGTATATGAAAAACATGTTTTTCAATGGCAAAAATCAATGAATATTGTAAATGCACAAACAGTAATATCTCCACATTGCACGGTGCAATTCTGAAATTTTTAGCTTTTTCCTGTTAATCCTAGCATGATAAGGAAGATTCAAAGAGAGTGAGATGCCAGCTCCTTTCATTCAGTCAGTAGCTTCAAACATTTCTGGTATATGAAAAACATGTTTTTCAATGGCAAAAATCAATGAATATTGTAAATGCACAAACAGTAATATCTCCACATTGCAAGGTGCAATTCTGAAATTTTTTGCTTTTTCCTGTTAATCCTAGCATGATAAAGAAGATTCAAAGAGAGTGAGATGCCAGCTCCTTTCATTCAGTCAGTAGCTTCAAACATTTCTGGTATATGAAAAACATGTTTTTCAATGGCAAAAATCAATGAATATTGTAAATGCACAAACAGTAATATCTCCACATTGCAAGGTGCAATTCTGAAATTTTTTGCTTTTTCCTGCTAATCCTAGCATGATAAAGAAGATTCAAAGAGAGTGAGATGCCAGCTCCTTTCATTCAGTCAGTAGCTTCAAACATTTCTGGTATATGAAAAACATGTTTTTCAATGGCAAAAATCAATGAATATTGTAAATGCACAAACAGTAATATCTCCACATTGCACGGTGCAATTCTGAAATTTTTAGCTTTTTCCTGTTAATCCTAGCATGATAAAGAAGATTCAAAGAGAGTGAGATGCCAGCTCCTTTCATTCAGTCAGTAGCTTCAAACATTTCTGGTATATGAAAAACATGTTTTTCAATGGCAAAAATCAATGAATATTGTAAATGCACAAACAGTAATATCTCCACATTGCAAGGTGCAATTCTGAAATTTTTTGCTTTTTCCTGCTAATCCTAGCATGATAAAGAAGATTCAAAGAGAGTGAGATGCCAGCTCCTTTCATTCAGTCAGTAGCTTCAAACATTTCTGGTATATGAAAAACATGTTTTTCAATGGCAAAAATCAATGAATATTGTAAATGCACAAACAGTAATATCTCCACATTGCATGGTGCAATTCTGAAATTTTTAGCTTTTTCCTGTTAATCCTAGCATGATAAAGAAGATTCAAAGAGAGTGAGATGCCAGCTCCTTTCATTCAGTCAGTAGCTTCAAACATTTCTGGACGTTTTTCAATGGCCAAAATCAATGAATATTGTAAATGCACAAACAGTAATATCTCCACATTGCAAGGTGCAATTCTGAAATTTTTTGCTTTTTCCTGTTAATCCTAGCATGATAAAGAAGATTCAAAGAGAGTGAGATGCCAGCTCCTTTCATTCAGTCAGTAGCTTCAAACATTTCTGGTATATGAAAAACATGTTTTTCAATGGCAAAAATCAATGAATATTGTAAATGCACAAACAGTAATATCTCCACATTGCACGGTGCAATTCTGAAATTTTTAGCTTTTTCCTGTTAATCCTAGCATGATAAAGAAGATTCAAAGAGAGTGAGATGCCAGCTCCTTTCATTCAGTCAGTAGCTTCAAACATTTCTGGTATATGAAAAACATGTTTTTCAATGGCAAAAATCAATGAATATTGTAAATGCACAAACAGTAATATCTCCACATTGCAAGGTGCAATTCTGAAATTTTTTGCTTTTTCCTGTTAAACCTAGCATGATAAAGAAGATTCAAAGAGAGTGAGATGCCAGCTCCTTTCATTCAGTCAGTAGCTTCAAACATTTCTGGTATATGAAAAACATGTTTTTCAATGGCAAAAATCAATGAATATTGTAAATGCACAAACAGTAATATCTCCACATTGCAAGGTGCAATTCTGAAATTTTTTGCTTTTTCCTGCTAATCCTAGCATGATAAAGAAGATTCAAAGAGAGTGAGATGCCAGCTCCTTTCATTCAGTCAGTAGCTTCAAACATTTCTGGTATATGAAAAACATGTTTTTCAATGGCAAAAATCAATGAATATTGTAAATGCACAAACAGTAATATCTCCACATTGCAAGGTGCAATTCTGAAATTTTTTGCTTTTTCCTGCTAATCCTAGCATGATAAAGAAGATTCAAAGAGAGTGAGATGCCAGCTCCTTTCATTCAGTCAGTAGCTTCAAACATTTCTGGTATATGAAAAACATGTTTTTCAATGGCAAAAATCAATGAATATTGTAAATGCACAAACAGTAATATCTCCACATTGCAAGGTGCAATTCTGAAATTTTTTGCTTTTTCCTGCTAATCCTAGCATGATAAAGAAGATTCAAAGAGAGTGAGATGCCAGCTCCTTTCATTCAGTCAGTAGCTTCAAACATTTCTGGTATATGAAAAACATGTTTTTCAATGGCAAAAATCAATGAATATTGTAAATGCACAATCAGTAATATCTCCACATTGCACGGTGCAATTCTGAAATTTTTAGCTTTTTCCTGTTAATCCTAGCATGAGAAAGAAGATTCAAAGAGAGTGAGATGCCAGCTCCTTTCATTCAGTCAGTAGCTTCAAACATTTCTGGTATATGAAAAACATGTTTTTCAATGGCAAAAATCAATGAATATTGTAAATGCACAAACAGTAATATCTCCACATTGCAAGGTGCAATTCTGAAATTTTTTGCTTTTTCCTGCTAATCCTAGCATGATAAAGAAGATTCAAAGAGAGTGAGATGCCAGCTCCTTTCATTCAGTCAGTAGCTTCAAACATTTCTGGTATATGAAAAACATGTTTTTCAATGGCAAAAATCAATGAATATTGTAAATGCACAAACAGTAATATCTCCACATTGCACGGTGCAATTCTGAAATTTTTAGCTTTTTCCTGTTAATCCTAGCATGATAAAGAAGATTCAAAGAGAGTGAGATGCCAGCTCCTTTCACTCAGTCAGTAGCTTCAAACATTTCTGGTATATGAAAAACATGTTTTTCAATGGCAAAAATCAATGAATATTGTAAATGCACAAACAGTAATATCTCCACATTGCAAGGTGCAATTCTGAAATTTTTTGCTTTTTCCTGTTAATCCTAGCATGATAAAGAAGATTCAAAGAGAGTGAGATGCCAGCTCCTTTCATTCAGTCAGTAGCTTCAAACATTTCTGGTATATGAAAAACGTTTTTCAATGGCAAAAATCAATGAATATTGTAAATGCACAAACAGTAATATCTCCACATTGCAAGGTGCAATTCTGAAATTTTTTGCTTTTTCCTGTTAATCCTAGCATGATAAAGAAGATTCAAAGAGAGTGAGATGCCAGCTCCTTTCATTCAGTCAGTAGCTTCAAACATTTCTGGTATATGAAAAACATGTTTTTCAATGGCAAAAATCAATGAATATTGTAAATGCACAAACAGTAATATCTCCACATTGCAAGGAGCAATTCTGAAATTTTTTGCTTTTTCCTGCTAATCCTATCATGATAAAGAAGATTCAAAGAGAGTGAGATGCCAGCTCCTTTCATTCAGTCAGTAGCTTCAAACATTTCTGGTATATGAAAAACATGTTTTTCAATGGCAAAAATCAATGAATATTGTAAATGCACAAACAGTAATATCTCCACATTGCACGGTGCAATTCTGAAATTTTTAGCTTTTTCCTGTTAATCCTAGCATGATAAAGAAGATTCAAAGAGAGTGAGATGCCAGCTCCTTTCATTCAGTCAGTAGCTTCAAACATTTCTGGTATATGAAAAACATGTTTTTCAATGGCAAAAATCAATGAATATTGTAAATGCACAAACAGTAATATCTCCACATTGCAAGGTGCAATTCTGAAATTGTTTGCTTTTTCCTGCTAATCCTAGCATGATAAAGAAGATTCAAAGAGAGTGAGATGCCAGCTCCTTTCATTCAGTCAGTAGCTTCAAACATTTCTGGTATATGAAAAACATGTTTTTCAATGGCAAAAATCAATGAATATTGTAAATGCACAAACAGTAATATCTCCACATTGCACGGTGCAATTCTGAAATTTTTAGCTTTTTCCTGTTAATCCTAGCATGATAAGGAAGATTCAAAGAGAGTGAGATGCCAGCTCCTTTCATTCAGTCAGTAGCTTCAAACATTTCTGGTATATGAAAAACAT
>NW_027371453.1:0-27183 GCF_046119375.1 Phyllobates terribilis
ATGATAAAGAAGATTCAAAGAGAGTGAGATGCCAGCTCCTTTCATTCAGTCAGTAGCTTCAAACATTTCTGGTATATGAAAAACATGTTTTCAATGGCAAAAATCAATGAATATTGTAAATGCACAAACAGTAATATCTCCACATTGCAAGGTGCAATTCTGAAATTTTTGCTTTTTCCTGCTAATCCTAGCATGATAAAGAAGATTCAAAGAGAGTGAGATGCCAGCTCCTTTCATTCAGTCAGTAGCTTCAAACATTTCTGGTATATGAAAAACATGTTTTTCAATGGCAAAAATCAATGAATATTGTAAATGCACAAACAGTAATATCTCAACATTGCACGGTGCAATTCTGAAATTTTTAGCTTTTTCCTGTTAATCCTAGCATGATAAAGAAGATTCAAAGAGAGTGAGATGCCAGCTCCTTTCATTCAGTCAGTAGCTTCAAACATTTCTGGTATATGAAAAACATGTTTTTCAATGGCAAAAATCAATGAATATTGTAAATGCACAAACAGATATCTCCACATTGCAAGGTGCAATTCTGAAATTTTTTGCTTTTTCCTGTTAATCCTAGCATGATAAAGAAGATTCAAAGAGAGTGAGATGCCAGCTCCTTTCATTCAGTCAGTAGCTTCAAACATTTCTGGTATATGAAAAACATGTTTTTCAATGGCAAAAATCAATGAATATTGTAAATGCACAAACAGTAATATCTCCACATTGCAAGGTGCAATTCTGAAATTTTTTGCTTTTTCCTGCTAATCCTAGCATGATAAAGAAGATTCAAAGAGAGTGAGATGCCAGCTCCTTTCATTCAGTCAGTAGCTTCAAACATTTCTGGTATATGAAAAACATGTTTTTCAATGGCAAAAATCAATGAATATTGTAAATGCACAAACAGTAATATCTCCACATTGCACGGTGCAATTCTGAAATTTTTAGCTTTTTCCTGTTAATCCTAGCATGATAAAGAAGATTCAAAGAGAGTGAGATGCCAGCTCCTTTCATTCAGTCAGTAGCTTCAAACATTTCTGGTATATGAAAAACATGTTTTTCAATGGCAAAAATCAATGAATATTGTAAATGCACAAACAGTAATATCTCCACATTGCAAGGTGCAATTCTGAAATTTTTTGCTTTTTCCTGCTAATCCTAGCATGATAAAAGATTCAAAGAGAGTGAGATGCCAGCTCCTTTCATTCAGTCAGTAGCTTCAAACATTTCTGGTATATGAAAAACATGTTTTTCAATGGCAAAAATCAATGAATATTGTAAATGCACAAACAGTAATATCTCCACATTGCACGGTGCAATTCTGAAATTTTTAGCTTTTTCCTGTTAATCCTAGCATGATAAAGAAGATTCAAAGAGAGTGAGATGCCAGCTCCTTTCATTCAGTCAGTAGCTTCAAACATTTCTGGTATATGAAAAACATGTTTTTCAATGGCAAAAATCAATGAATATTGTAAATGCACAAACAGTAATATCTCCACATTGCAAGGTGCAATTCTGAAATTTTTTGCTTTTTCCTGCTAATCCTAGCATGATAAAGAAGATTCAAAGAGAGTGAGATGCCAGCTCCTTTCATTCAGTCAGTAGCTTCAAACATTTCTGGTATATGAAAAACATGTTTTTCAATGGCAAAAATCAATGAATATTGTAAATGCACAAACAGTAATATCTCCACATTGCACGGTGCAATTCTGAAATTTTTAGCTTTTTCCTGTTAATCCTAGCATGATAAAGAAGATTCAAAGAGAGTGAGATGCCAGCTCCTTTCATTCAGTCAGTAGCTTCAAACATTTCTGGTATATGAAAAACATGTTTTTCAATGGCAAAAATCAATGAATATTGTAAATGCACAAACAGTAATATCTCCACATTGCAAGGTGCAATTCTGAAATTTTTTGCTTTTTCCTGTTAATCCTAGCATGATAAAGAAGATTCAAAGAGAGTGAGATGCCAGCTCCTTTCATTCAGTCAGTAGCTTCAAACATTTCTGGTATATGAAAAACATGTTTTTCAATGGCAAAAATCAATGAATATTGTAAATGCACAAACAGTAATATCTCCACATTGCAAGGTGCAATTCTGAAATTTTTTGCTTTTTCCTGCTAATCCTAGCATGATAAAGAAGATTCAAAGAGAGTGAGATGCCAGCTCCTTTCATTCAGTCAGTAGCTTCAAACATTTCTGGTATATGAAAAACATGTTTTTCAATGGCAAAAATCAATGAATATTGTAAATGCACAAACAGTAATATCTCCACATTGCACGGTGCAATTCTGAAATTTTTAGCTTTTTCCTGTTAATCCTAGCATGATAAAGAAGATTCAAAGAGAGTGAGATGCCAGCTCCTTTCATTCAGTCAGTAGCTTCAAACATTTCTGGTATATGAAAAACATGTTTTTCAATGGCAAAAATCAATGAATATTGTAAATGCACAAACAGTAATATCTCCACATTGCAAGGTGCAATTCTGAAATTTTTTGCTTTTTCCTGCTAATCCTAGCATGATAAAGAAGATTCAAAGAGAGTGAGATGCCAGCTCCTTTCATTCAGTCAGTAGCTTCAAACATTTCTGGTATATGAAAAACATGTTTTTCAATGGCAAAAATCAATGAATATTGTAAATGCACAAACAGTAATATCTCCACATTGCACGGTGCAATTCTGAAATTTTTAGCTTTTTCCTGTTAATCCTAGCATGATAAAGAAGATTCAAAGACAGTTAGATGCCAGCTCCTTTCATTCAGTCAGTAGCTTCAAACATTTCTGGTATATGAAAAACATGTTTTTCAATGGCAAAAATCAATGAATATTGTAAATGCACAAACAGTAATATCTCCACATTGCAAGGTGCAATTCTGAAATTTTTTGCTTTTTCCTGCTAATCCTAGCATGATAAAGAAGATTCAAAGAGAGTGAGATGCCAGCTCCTTTCATTCAGTCAGTAGCTTCAAACATTTCTGGTATATGAAAAACATGTTTTTCAATGGCAAAAATCAATGAATATTGTAAATGCACAAACAGTAATATCTCCACATTGCACGGTGCAATTCTGAAATTTTTAGCTTTTTCCTGTTAATCCTAGCATGATAAAGAAGATTCAAAGAGAGTGAGATGCCAGCTCCTTTCATTCAGTCAGTAGCTTCAAACATTTCTGGTATATGAAAAACATGTTTTTCAATGGCAAAAATCAATGAATATTGTAAATGCACAAACAGTAATATCTCCACATTGCAAGGTGCAATTCTGAAATTTTTTGCTTTTTCCTGTTAATCCTAGCATGATAAAGAAGATTCAAAGAGAGTGAGATGCCAGCTCCTTTCATTCAGTCAGTAGCTTCAAACATTTCTGGTATATGAAAAACATGTTTTTCAATGGCAAAAATCAATGAATATTGTAAATGCACAAACAGTAATATCTCCACATTGCACGGTGCAATTCTGAAATTTTTAGCTTTTTCCTGTTAATCCTAGCATGATAAAGAAGATTCAAAGAGAGTGAGATGCCAGCTCCTTTCATTCAGTCAGTAGCTTCAAACATTTCTGGTATATGAAAAACATGTTTTTCAATGGCAAAAATCAATGAATATTGTAAATGCACAAACAGTAATATCTCCACATTGCAAGGTGCAATTCTGAAATTTTTTGCTTTTTCCTGCTAATCCTAGCATGATAAAGAAGATTCAAAGAGAGTGAGATGCCAGCTCCTTTCATTCAGTCAGTAGCTTCAAACATTTCTGGTATATGAAAAACATGTTTTTCAATGGCAAAAATCAATGAATATTGTAAATGCACAAACAGTAATATCTCCACATTGCACGGTGCAATTCTGAAATTTTTAGCTTTTTCCTGTTAATCCTAGCATGATAAAGAAGATTCAAAGAGAGTGAGATGCCAGCTCCTTTCATTCAGTCAGTAGCTTCAAACATTTCTGGTATATGAAAAACATGTTTTTCAATGGCAAAAATCAATGAATATTGTAAATGCACAAACAGTAATATCTCCACATTGCAAGGTGCAATTCTGAAATTTTTTGCTTTTTCCTGCTAATCCTAGCATGATAAAGAAGATTCAAAGAGAGTGAGATGCCAGCTCCTTTCATTCAGTCAGTAGCTTCAAACATTTCTGGTATATGAAAAACATGTTTTTCAATGGCAAAAATCAATGAATATTGTAAATGCACAAACAGTAATATCTCCACATTGCACGGTGCAATTCTGAAATTTTTAGCTTTTTCCTGTTAATCCTAGCATGATAAAGAAGATTCAAAGAGAGTGAGATGCCAGCTCCTTTCATTCAGTCAGTAGCTTCAAACATTTCTGGTATATGAAAAACATGTTTTTCAATGGCAAAAATCAATGAATATTGTAAATGCACAAACAGTAATATCTCCACATTGCAAGGTGCAATTCTGAAATTCTTTGCTTTTTCCTGTTAATCCTAGCATGATAAAGAAGATTCAAAGAGAGTGAGATGCCAGCTCCTTTCATTCAGTCAGTAGCTTCAAACATTTCTGGTATATGAAAAACATGTTTTTCAATGGCAAAAATCAATGAATATTGTAAATGCACAAACAGTAATATCTCCACATTGCAAGGTGCAATTCTGAAATTTTTTGCTTTTTCCTGCTAATCCTAGCATGATAAAGAAGATTCAAAGAGAGTGAGATGCCAGCTCCTTTCATTCAGTCAGTAGCTTCAAACATTTCTGGTATATGAAAAACATGTTTTTCAATGGCAAAAATCAATGAATATTGTAAATGCACAAACAGTAATATCTCCACATTGCACGGTGCAATTCTGAAATTTTTAGCTTTTTCCTGTTAATCCTAGCATGATAAAGAAGATTCAAAGAGAGTGAGATGCCAGCTCCTTTCATTCAGTCAGTAGCTTCAAACATTTCTGGTATATGAAAAACATGTTTTTCAATGGCAAAAATCAATGAATAATTTAAAATGCACAAACTAAAATCAAAACTCCCACCTCCGCACGGTGCAATGCTGAAATTTTTAGCTTTTTCCTGTTAATCCTAGCATGATAAAGAAGATTCAAAGAGAGTGAGATGCCAGCTCCTTTCATTCAGTCAGTAGCTTCAAACATTTCTGGTATATGAAAAACATGTTTTTCAATGGCAAAAATCAATGAATATTGTAAATGCACAAACAGTAATATCTCCACATTGCAAGGTGCAATTCTGAAATTTTTTGCTTTTTCCTGTTAATCCTAGCATGATAAAGATTCAAAGAGAGTGAGATGCCAGCTCCTTTCATTGTCAGTAGCTTCAAACATTTCTGGTATATGAAAAACATGTTTTTCAATGGCAAAAATCAATGAATATTGTAAATGCACAAACAGTAATATCTCCACATTGCAAGGTGCAATTCTGAAATTTTTTGCTTTTTCCTGCTAATCCTAGCATGATAAAGAAGATTCAAAGAGAGTGAGATGCCAGCTCCTTTCATTCAGTCAGTAGCTTCAAACATTTCTGGTATATGAAAAACATGTTTTTCAATGGCAAAAATCAATGAATATTGTAAATGCACAAACAGTAATATCTCAACATTGCACGGTGCAATTCTGAAATTTTTAGCTTTTTCCTGTTAATCCTAGCATGATAAAGAAGATTCAAAGAGAGTGAGATGCCAGCTCCTTTCATTCAGTCAGTAGCTTCAAACATTTCTGGTATATGAAAAACATGTTTTTCAATGGCAAAAATCAATGAATATTGTAAATGCACAAACAGTAATATCTCCACATTGCAAGGTGCAATTCTGAAATTTTTTGCTTTTTCCTGCTAATCCTAGCATGATAAAGAAGATTCAAAGAGAGTGAGATGCCAGCTCCTTTCATTCAGTCAGTAGCTTCAAACATTTCTGGTATATGAAAAACATGTTTTTCAATGGCAAAAATCAATGAATATTGTAAATGCACAAACAGTAATATCTCAACATTGCACGGTGCAATTCTGAAATTTTTAGCTTTTTCCTGTTAATCCTAGCATGATAAAGAAGATTCAAAGAGAGTGAGATGCCAGCTCCTTTCATTCAGTCAGTAGCTTCAAACATTTCTGGTATATGAAAAACATGTTTTTCAATGGCAAAAATCAATGAATATTGTAAATGCACAAACAGTAATATCTCCACATTGCAAGGTGCAATTCTGAAATTTTTTGCTTTTTCCTGCTAATCCTAGCATGATAAAGAAGATTCAAAGAGAGTGAGATGCCAGCTCCTTTCATTCAGTCAGTAGCTTCAAACATTTCTGGTATATGAAAAACATGTTTTTCAATGGCAAAAATCAATGAATATTGTAAATGCACAAACAGTAATATCTCCACATTGCACGGTGCAATTCTGAAATTTTTTGCTTTTTCCTGTTAATCCTAGCATGATAAAGAAGATTCAAAGAGAGTGAGATGCCAGCTCCTTTCATTCAGTCAGTAGCTTCAAACATTTCTGGTATATGAAAAACATGTTTTTCAATGGCAAAAATCAATGAATATTGTAAATGCACAAACAGTAATATCTCCACATTGCAAGGTGCAATTCTGAAATTTTTTGCTTTTTCCTGCTAATCCTAGCATGATAAAGAAGATTCAAAGAGAGTGAGATGCCAGCTCCTTTCATTCAGTCAGTAGCTTCAAACATTTCTGGTATATGAAAAACATGTTTTTCAATGGCAAAAATCAATGAATATTGTAAATGCACAAACAGTAATATCTCCACATTGCACGGTGCAATTCTGAAATTTTTTGCTTTTTCCTGTTAATCCTAGCATGATAAAGAAGATTCAAAGAGAGTGAGATGCCAGCTCCTTTCATTCAGTCAGTAGCTTCAAACATTTCTGGTATATGAAAAACATGTTTTTCAATGGCAAAAATCAATGAATATTGTAAATGCACAAACAGTAATATCTCCACATTGCAAGGTGCAATTCTGAAATTTTTTGCTTTTTCCTGCTAATCCTAGCATGATAAAGAAGATTCAAAGAGAGTGAGATGCCAGCTCCTTTCATTCAGTCAGTAGCTTCAAACATTTCTGGTATCTGAAAAACATGTTTTTCAATGGCAAAAATCAATGAATATTGTAAATGCACAAACAGTAATATCTCCACATTGCACGGTGCAATTCTGAAATTTTTAGCTTTTTCCTGTTAATCCTAGCATGATAAAGAAGATTCAAAGACAGTTAGATGCCAGCTCCTTTCATTCAGTCAGTAGCTTCAAACATTTCTGGTATATGAAAAACATGTTTTTCAATGCAAAAATCAATGAATATTGTAAATGCACAAACAGTAATATCTCCACATTGCAAGGTGCAATTCTGAAATTTTTTGCTTTTTCCTGCTAATCCTAGCATGGTAAAGAAGATTCAAAGAGAGTGAGATGCCAGCTCCTTTCATTCAGTCAGTAGCTTCAAACATTTCTGGTATATGAAAAACATGTTTTTCAATGGCAAAAATCAATGAATATTGTAAATGCACAAACAGTAATATCTCCACATTGCACGGTGCAATTCTGAAATTTTTTGCTTTTTCCTGTTAATCCTAGCATGATAAAGAAGATTCAAAGACAGTTAGATGCCAGCTCCTTTCATTCAGTCAGTAGCTTCAAACATTTCTGGTATATGAAAAACATGTTTTTCAATGGCAAAAATCAATGAATATTGTAAATGCACAAACAGTAATATCTCCACATTGCAAGGTGCAATTCTGAAATTTTTTGCTTTTTCCTGCTAATCCTAGCATGATAAAGAAGATTCAAAGAGAGTGAGATGCCAGCTCCTTTCATTCAGTCAGTAGCTTCAAACATTTCTGGTATATGAAAAACATGTTTTTCAATGGCAAAAATCAATGAATATTGTAAATGCACAAACAGTAATATCTCCACATTGCACGGTGCAATTCTGAAATTTTTTGCTTTTTCCTGTTAATCCTAGCATGATAAAGAAGATTCAAAGAGAGTGAGATGCCAGCTCCTTTCATTCAGTCAGTAGCTTCAAACATTTCTGGTATATGAAAAACATGTTTTTCAATGGCAAAAATCAATGAATATTGTAAATGCACAAACAGTAATATCTCCACATTGCACGGTGCAATTCTGAAATTTTTTGCTTTTTCCTGTTAATCCTAGCATGATAAAGAAGATTCAAAGAGAGTGAGATGCCAGCTCCTTTCATTCAGTCAGTAGCTTCAAACATTTCTGGTATATGAAAAACATGTTTTTCAATGGCAAAAATCAATGAATATTGTAAATGCACAAACAGTAATATCTCCACATTGCACGGTGCAATTCTGAAATTTTTAGCTTTTTCCTGTTAATCCTAGCATGATAAAGAAGATTCAAAGACAGTTAGATGCCAGCTCCTTTCATTCAGTCAGTAGCTTCAAACATTTCTGGTATATGAAAAACATGTTTTTCAATGGCAAAAATCAATGAATATTGTAAATGCACAAACAGTAATATCTCCACATTGCAAGGTGCAATTCTGAAATTTTTTGCTTTTTCCTGCTAATCCTAGCATGATAAAGAAGATTCAAAGAGAGTGAGATGCCAGCTCCTTTCATTCAGTCAGTAGCTTCAAACATTTCTGGTATATGAAAAACATGTTTTTCAATGGCAAAAATCAATGAATATTGTAAATGCACAAACAGTAATATCTCCACATTGCACGGTGCAATTCTGAAATTTTTTGCTTTTTCCTGTTAATCCTAGCATGATAAAGAAGATTCAAAGAGAGTGAGATGCCAGCTCCTTTCATTCAGTCAGTAGCTTCAAACATTTCTGGTATATGAAAAACATGTTTTTCAATGGCAAAAATCAATGAATATTGTAAATGCACAAACAGTAATATCTCCACATTGCAAGGTGCAATTCTGAAATTTTTTGCTTTTTCCTGCTAATCCTAGCATGATAAAGAAGATTCAAAGAGAGTGAGATGCCAGCTCCTTTCATTCAGTCAGTAGCTTCAAACATTTCTGGTATCTGAAAAACATGTTTTTCAATGGCAAAAATCAATGAATATTGTAAATGCACAAACAGTAATATCTCCACATTGCACGGTGCAATTCTGAAATTTTTAGCTTTTTCCTGTTAATCCTAGCATGATAAAGAAGATTCAAAGTTAGATGCCAGCTCCTTTCATTCAGTCAGTAGCTTCAAACATTTCTGGTATATGAAAAACATGTTTTTCAATGGCAAAAATCAATGAATATTGTAAATGCACAAACAGTAATATCTCCACATTGCAAGGTGCAATTCTGAAATTTTTTGCTTTTTCCTGCTAATCCTAGCATGATAAAGAAGATTCAAAGAGAGTGAGATGCCAGCTCCTTTCATTCAGTCAGTAGCTTCAAACATTTCTGGTATATGAAAAACATGTTTTTCAATGGCAAAAATCAATGAATATTGTAAATGCACAAACAGTAATATCTCCACATTGCACGGTGCAATTCTGAAATTTTTAGCTTTTTCCTGTTAATCCTAGCATGATAAAGAAGATTCAAAGAGAGTGAGATGCCAGCTCCTTTCATTCAGTCACTAGCTTCAAACATTTCTGGTATATGAAAAACATGTTTTTCAATGGCAAAAATCAATGAATATTGTAAATGCACAAACAGTAATATCTCCACATTGCAAGGTGCAATTCTGAAATTTTTTGCTTTTTCCTGCTAATCCTAGCATGATAAAGAAGATTCAAAGAGAGTGAGATGCCAGCTCCTTTCATTCAGTCAGTAGCTTCAAACATTTCTGGTATATGAAAAACATGTTTTTCAATGGCAAAAATCAATGAATATTGTAAATGCACAAACAGTAATATCTCAACATTGCACGGTGCAATTCTGAAATTTTTAGCTTTTTCCTGTTAATCCTAGCATGATAAAGAAGATTCAAAGAGAGTGAGATGCCAGCTCCTTTCATTCAGTCAGTAGCTTCAAACATTTCTGGTATATGAAAAACATGTTTTTCAATGGCAAAAATCAATGAATATTGTAAATGCACAAACAGTAATATCTCCACATTGCAAGGTGCAATTCTGAAATTTTTTGCTTTTTCCTGCTAATCCTAGCATGATAAAGAAGATTCAAAGAGAGTGAGATGCCAGCTCCTTTCATTCAGTCAGTAGCTTCAAACATTTCTGGTATATGAAAAACATGTTTTTCAATGGCAAAAATCAATGAATATTGTAAATGCACAAACAGTAATATCTCAACATTGCACGGTGCAATTCTGAAATTTTTAGCTTTTTCCTGTTAATCCTAGCATGATAAAGAAGATTCAAAGAGAGTGAGATGCCAGCTCCTTTCATTCAGTCAGTAGCTTCAAACATTTCTGGTATATGAAAAACATGTTTTTCAATGGCAAAAATCAATGAATATTGTAAATGCACAAACAGTAATATCTCCACATTGCAAGGTGCAATTCTGAAATTTTTTGCTTTTTCCTGCTAATCCTAGCATGATAAAGAAGATTCAAAGAGAGTGAGATGCCAGCTCCTTTCATTCAGTCAGTAGCTTCAAACATTTCTGGTATATGAAAAACATGTTTTTCAATGGCAAAAATCAATGAATATTGTAAATGCACAAACAGTAATATCTCAACATTGCACGGTGCAATTCTGAAATTTTTAGCTTTTTCCTGTTAATCCTAGCATGATAAAGAAGATTCAAAGAGAGTGAGATGCCAGCTCCTTTCATTCAGTCAGTAGCTTCAAACATTTCTGGTATATGAAAAACATGTTTTTCAATGGCAAAAATCAATGAATATTGTAAATGCACAAACAGTAATATCTCCACATTGCAAGGTGCAATTCTGAAATTTTTTGCTTTTTCCTGTTAATCCTAGCATGATAAAGAAGATTCAAAGAGAGTGAGATGCCAGCTCCTTTCATTCAGTCAGTAGCTTCAAACATTTCTGGTATATGAAAAACATGTTTTTCAATGGCAAAAATCAATGAATATTGTAAATGCACAAACAGTAATATCTCCACATTGCAAGGTGCAATTCTGAAATTTTTTGCTTTTTCCTGCTAATCCTAGCATGATAAAGAAGATTCAAAGAGAGTGAGATGCCAGCTCCTTTCATTCAGTCAGTAGCTTCAAACATTTCTGGTATATGAAAAACATGTTTTTCAATGGCAAAAATCAATGAATATTGTAAATGCACAAACAGTAATATCTCCACATTGCACGGTGCAATTCTGAAATTTTTAGCTTTTTCCTGTTAATCCTAGCATGATAAAGAAGATTCAAAGAGAGTGAGATGCCAGCTCCTTTCATTCAGTCAGTAGCTTCAAACATTTCTGGTATATGAAAAACATGTTTTTCAATGGCAAAAATCAATGAATATTGTAAATGCACAAACAGTAATATCTCCACATTGCAAGGTGCAATTCTGAAATTTTTTGCTTTTTCCTGCTAATCCTAGCATGATAAAGAAGATTCAAAGAGAGTGAGATGCCAGCTCCTTTCATTCAGTCAGTAGCTTCAAACATTTCTGGTATATGAAAAACATGTTTTTCAATGGCAAAAATCAATGAATATTGTAAATGCACAAACAGTAATATCTCCACATTGCACGGTGCAATTCTGAAATTTTTAGCTTTTTCCTGTTAATCCTAGCATGATAAAGAAGATTCAAAGACAGTTAGATGCCAGCTCCTTTCATTCAGTCAGTAGCTTCAAACATTTCTGGTATATGAAAAACATGTTTTTCAATGGCAAAAATCAATGAATATTGTAAATGCACAAACAGTAATATCTCCACATTGCAAGGTGCAATTCTGAAATTTTTTGCTTTTTCCTGCTAATCCTAGCATGATAAAGATTCAAAGAGAGTGAGATGCCAGCTCCTTTCATTCAGTCAGTAGCTTCAAACATTTCTGGTATATGAAAAACATGTTTTTCAATGGCAAAAATCAATGAATATTGTAAATGCACAAACAGTAATATCTCCACATTGCACGGTGCAATTCTGAAATTTTTAGCTTTTTCCTGTTAATCCTAGCATGATAAAGAAGATTCAAAGAGAGTGAGATGCCAGCTCCTTTCATTCAGTCAGTAGCTTCAAACATTTCTGGTATATGAAAAACATGTTTTTCAATGGCAAAAATCAATGAATATTGTAAATGCACAAACAGTAATATCTCCACATTGCAAGGTGCAATTCTGAAATTTTTTGCTTTTTCCTGTTAATCCTAGCATGATAAAGAAGATTCAAAGAGAGTGAGATGCCAGCTCCTTTCATTCAGTCAGTAGCTTCAAACATTTCTGGTATATGAAAAACATGTTTTTCAATGGCAAAAATCAATGAATATTGTAAATGCACAAACAGTAATATCTCCACATTGCACGGTGCAATTCTGAAATTTTTAGCTTTTTCCTGTTAATCCTAGCATGATAAAGAAGATTCAAAGAGAGTGAGATGCCAGCTCCTTTCATTCAGTCAGTAGCTTCAAACATTTCTGGTATATGAAAAACATGTTTTTCAATGGCAAAAATCAATGAATATTGTAAATGCACAAACAGTAATATCTCCACATTGCAAGGTGCAATTCTGAAATTTTTTGCTTTTTCCTGCTAATCCTAGCATGATAAAGAAGATTCAAAGAGAGTGAGATGCCAGCTCCTTTCATTCAGTCAGTAGCTTCAAACATTTCTGGTATATGAAAAACATGTTTTTCAATGGCAAAAATCAATGAATATTGTAAATGCACAAACAGTAATATCTCCACATTGCACGGTGCAATTCTGAAATTTTTAGCTTTTTCCTGTTAATCCTAGCATGATAAAGAAGATTCAAAGAGAGTGAGATGCCAGCTCCTTTCATTCAGTCAGTAGCTTCAAACATTTCTGGTATATGAAAAACATGTTTTTCAATGGCAAAAATCAATGAATATTGTAAATGCACAAACAGTAATATCTCCACATTGCAAGGTGCAATTCTGAAATTTTTTGCTTTTTCCTGCTAATCCTAGCATGATAAAGAAGATTCAAAGAGAGTGAGATGCCAGCTCCTTTCATTCAGTCAGTAGCTTCAAACATTTCTGGTATATGAAAAACATGTTTTTCAATGGCAAAAATCAATGAATATTGTAAATGCACAAACAGTAATATCTCCACATTGCACGGTGCAATTCTGAAATTTTTAGCTTTTTCCTGTTAATCCTAGCATGATAAAGAAGATTCAAAGAGAGTGAGATGCCAGCTCCTTTCATTCAGTCAGTAGCTTCAAACATTTCTGGTATATGAAAAACATGTTTTTCAATGGCAAAAATCAATGAATATTGTAAATGCACAAACAGTAATATCTCCACATTGCAAGGTGCAATTCTGAAATTCTTTGCTTTTTCCTGTTAATCCTAGCATGATAAAGAAGATTCAAAGAGAGTGAGATGCCAGCTCCTTTCATTCAGTCAGTAGCTTCAAACATTTCTGGTATATGAAAAACATGTTTTTCAATGGCAAAAATCAATGAATATTGTAAATGCACAAACAGTAATATCTCCACATTGCAAGGTGCAATTCTGAAATTTTTTGCTTTTTCCTGCTAATCCTAGCATGATAAAGAAGATTCAAAGAGAGTGAGATGCCAGCTCCTTTCATTCAGTCAGTAGCTTCAAACATTTCTGGTATATGAAAAACATGTTTTTCAATGGCAAAAATCAATGAATATTGTAAATGCACAAACAGTAATATCTCCACATTGCACGGTGCAATTCTGAAATTTTTAGCTTTTTCCTGTTAATCCTAGCATGATAAAGAAGATTCAAAGAGAGTGAGATGCCAGCTCCTTTCATTCAGTCAGTAGCTTCAAACATTTCTGGTATATGAAAAACATGTTTTTCAATGGCAAAAATCAATGAATATTGTAAATGCACAAACTAATATCTCCACATTGCACGGTGCAATGCTGAAATTTTTAGCTTTTTCCTGTTAATCCTAGCATGATAAAGAAGATTCAAAGAGAGTGAGATGCCAGCTCCTTTCATTCAGTCAGTAGCTTCAAACATTTCTGGTATATGAAAAACATGTTTTTCAATGGCAAAAATCAATGAATATTGTAAATGCACAAACAGTAATATCTCCACATTGCAAGGTGCAATTCTGAAATTTTTTGCTTTTTCCTGTTAATCCTAGCATGATAAAGATTCAAAGAGAGTGAGATGCCAGCTCCTTTCATTGTCAGTAGCTTCAAACATTTCTGGTATATGAAAAACATGTTTTTCAATGGCAAAAATCAATGAATATTGTAAATGCACAAACAGTAATATCTCCACATTGCAAGGTGCAATTCTGAAATTTTTTGCTTTTTCCTGCTAATCCTAGCATGATAAAGAAGATTCAAAGAGAGTGAGATGCCAGCTCCTTTCATTCAGTCAGTAGCTTCAAACATTTCTGGTATATGAAAAACATGTTTTTCAATGGCAAAAATCAATGAATATTGTAAATGCACAAACAGTAATATCTCCACATTGCACGGTGCAATTCTGAAATTTTTAGCTTTTTCCTGTTAATCCTAGCATGATAAAGAAGATTCAAAGAGAGTGAGATGCCAGCTCCTTTCATTCAGTCAGTAGCTTCAAACATTTCTGGTATATGAAAAACATGTTTTTCAATGGCAAAAATCAATGAATATTGTAAATGCACAAACAGTAATATCTCCACATTGCAAGGTGCAATTCTGAAATTTTTTGCTTTTTCCTGCTAATCCTAGCATGATAAAGAAGATTCAAAGAGAGTGAGATGCCAGCTCCTTTCATTCAGTCAGTAGCTTCAAACATTTCTGGTATATGAAAAACATGTTTTTCAATGGCAAAAATCAATGAATATTGTAAATGCACAAACAGTAATATCTCCACATTGCAAGGTGCAATTCTGAAATTTTTTGCTTTTTCCTGCTAATCCTAGCATGATAAAGAAGATTCAAAGAGAGTGAGATGCCAGCTCCTTTCATTCAGTCAGTAGCTTCAAACATTTCTGGTATATGAAAAACATGTTTTTCAATGGCAAAAATCAATGAATATTGTAAATGCACAAACAGTAATATCTCCACATTGCACGGTGCAATTCTGAAATTTTTAGCTTTTTCCTGTTAATCCTAGCATGATAAAGAAGATTCAAAGAGAGTGAGATGCCAGCTCCTTTCATTCAGTCAGTAGCTTCAAACATTTCTGGTATATGAAAAACATGTTTTTCAATGGCAAAAATCAATGAATATTGTAAATGCACAAACAGTAATATCTCCACATTGCAAGGTGCAATTCTGAAATTTTTTGCTTTTTCCTGCTAATCCTAGCATGATAAAGAAGATTCAAAGAGAGTGAGATGCCAGCTCCTTTCATTCAGTCAGTAGCTTCAAACATTTCTGGTATATGAAAAACATGTTTTTCAATGGCAAAAATCAATGAATATTGTAAATGCACAAACAGTAATATCTCCACATTGCACGGTGCAATTCTGAAATTTTTAGCTTTTTCCTGTTAATCCTAGCATGATAAAGAAGATTCAAAGAGAGTGAGATGCCAGCTCCTTTCATTCAGTCAGTAGCTTCAAACATTTCTGGTATATGAAAAACATGTTTTTCAATGGCAAAAATCAATGAATATTGTAAATGCACAAACTAATATCTCCACATTGCACGGTGCAATGCTGAAATTTTTAGCTTTTTCCTGTTAATCCTAGCATGATAAAGAAGATTCAAAGAGAGTGAGATGCCAGCTCCTTTCATTCAGTCAGTAGCTTCAAACATTTCTGGTATATGAAAAACATGTTTTTCAATGGCAAAAATCAATGAATATTGTAAATGCACAAACAGTAATATCTCCACATTGCAAGGTGCAATTCTGAAATTTTTTGCTTTTTCCTGTTAATCCTAGCATGATAAAGATTCAAAGAGAGTGAGATGCCAGCTCCTTTCATTGTCAGTAGCTTCAAACATTTCTGGTATATGAAAAACATGTTTTTCAATGGCAAAAATCAATGAATATTGTAAATGCACAAACAGTAATATCTCCACATTGCAAGGTGCAATTCTGAAATTTTTTGCTTTTTCCTGCTAATCCTAGCATGATAAAGAAGATTCAAAGAGAGTGAGATGCCAGCTCCTTTCATTCAGTCAGTAGCTTCAAACATTTCTGGTATATGAAAAACATGTTTTTCAATGGCAAAAATCAATGAATATTGTAAATGCACAAACAGTAATATCTCCACATTGCACGGTGCAATTCTGAAATTTTTAGCTTTTTCCTGTTAATCCTAGCATGATAAAGAAGATTCAAAGAGAGTGAGATGCCAGCTCCTTTCATTCAGTCAGTAGCTTCAAACATTTCTGGTATATGAAAAACATGTTTTTCAATGGCAAAAATCAATGAATATTGTAAATGCACAAACAGTAATATCTCCACATTGCAAGGTGCAATTCTGAAATTTTTTGCTTTTTCCTGCTAATCCTAGCATGATAAAGAAGATTCAAAGAGAGTGAGATGCCAGCTCCTTTCATTCAGTCAGTAGCTTCAAACATTTCTGGTATATGAAAAACATGTTTTTCAATGGCAAAAATCAATGAATATTGTAAATGCACAAACAGTAATATCTCCACATTGCACGGTGCAATTCTGAAATTTTTTGCTTTTTCCTGTTAATCCTAGCATGATAAAGAAGATTCAAAGAGAGTGAGATGCCAGCTCCTTTCATTCAGTCAGTAGCTTCAAACATTTCTGGTATATGAAAAACATGTTTTTCAATGGCAAAAATCAATGAATATTGTAAATGCACAAACAGTAATATCTCCACATTGCACGGTGCAATTCTGAAATTTTTAGCTTTTTCCTGTTAATCCTAGCATGATAAAGAAGATTCAAAGACAGTTAGATGCCAGCTCCTTTCATTCAGTCAGTAGCTTCAAACATTTCTGGTATATGAAAAACATGTTTTTCAATGGCAAAAATCAATGAATATTGTAAATGCACAAACAGTAATATCTCCACATTGCAAGGTGCAATTCTGAAATTTTTTGCTTTTTCCTGCTAATCCTAGCATGATAAAGAAGATTCAAAGAGAGTGAGATGCCAGCTCCTTTCATTCAGTCAGTAGCTTCAAACATTTCTGGTATATGAAAAACATGTTTTTCAATGGCAAAAATCAATGAATATTGTAAATGCACAAACAGTAATATCTCCACATTGCACGGTGCAATTCTGAAATTTTTTGCTTTTTCCTGTTAATCCTAGCATGATAAAGAAGATTCAAAGAGAGTGAGATGCCAGCTCCTTTCATTCAGTCAGTAGCTTCAAACATTTCTGGTATATGAAAAACATGTTTTTCAATGGCAAAAATCAATGAATATTGTAAATGCACAAACAGTAATATCTCCACATTGCAAGGTGCAATTCTGAAATTTTTTGCTTTTTCCTGCTAATCCTAGCATGATAAAGAAGATTCAAAGAGAGTGAGATGCCAGCTCCTTTCATTCAGTCAGTAGCTTCAAACATTTCTGGTATCTGAAAAACATGTTTTTCAATGGCAAAAATCAATGAATATTGTAAATGCACAAACAGTAATATCTCCACATTGCACGGTGCAATTCTGAAATTTTTAGCTTTTTCCTGTTAATCCTAGCATGATAAAGAAGATTCAAAGACAGTTAGATGCCAGCTCCTTTCATTCAGTCAGTAGCTTCAAACATTTCTGGTATATGAAAAACATGTTTTTCAATGGCAAAAATCAATGAATATTGTAAATGCACAAACAGTAATATCTCCACATTGCAAGGTGCAATTCTGAAATTTTTTGCTTTTTCCTGCTAATCCTAGCATGATAAAGAAGATTCAAAGAGAGTGAGATGCCAGCTCCTTTCATTCAGTCAGTAGCTTCAAACATTTCTGGTATATGAAAAACATGTTTTTCAATGGCAAAAATCAATGAATATTGTAAATGCACAAACAGTAATATCTCCACATTGCACGGTGCAATTCTGAAATTTTTTGCTTTTTCCTGTTAATCCTAGCATGATAAAGAAGATTCAAAGACAGTTAGATGCCAGCTCCTTTCATTCAGTCAGTAGCTTCAAACATTTCTGGTATATGAAAAACATGTTTTTCAATGGCAAAAATCAATGAATATTGTAAATGCACAAACAGTAATATCTCCACATTGCAAGGTGCAATTCTGAAATTTTTTGCTTTTTCCTGCTAATCCTAGCATGATAAAGAAGATTCAAAGAGAGTGAGATGCCAGCTCCTTTCATTCAGTCAGTAGCTTCAAACATTTCTGGTATATGAAAAACATGTTTTTCAATGGCAAAAATCAATGAATATTGTAAATGCACAAACAGTAATATCTCCACATTGCACGGTGCAATTCTGAAATTTTTTGCTTTTTCCTGTTAATCCTAGCATGATAAAGAAGATTCAAAGAGAGTGAGATGCCAGCTCCTTTCATTCAGTCAGTAGCTTCAAACATTTCTGGTATATGAAAAACATGTTTTTCAATGGCAAAAATCAATGAATATTGTAAATGCACAAACAGTAATATCTCCACATTGCACGGTGCAATTCTGAAATTTTTTGCTTTTTCCTGTTAATCCTAGCATGATAAAGAAGATTCAAAGAGAGTGAGATGCCAGCTCCTTTCATTCAGTCAGTAGCTTCAAACATTTCTGGTATATGAAAAACATGTTTTTCAATGGCAAAAATCAATGAATATTGTAAATGCACAAACAGTAATATCTCCACATTGCACGGTGCAATTCTGAAATTTTTAGCTTTTTCCTGTTAATCCTAGCATGATAAAGAAGATTCAAAGACAGTTAGATGCCAGCTCCTTTCATTCAGTCAGTAGCTTCAAACATTTCTGGTATATGAAAAACATGTTTTTCAATGGCAAAAATCAATGAATATTGTAAATGCACAAACAGTAATATCTCCACATTGCAAGGTGCAATTCTGAAATTTTTTGCTTTTTCCTGCTAATCCTAGCATGATAAAGAAGATTCAAAGAGAGTGAGATGCCAGCTCCTTTCATTCAGTCAGTAGCTTCAAACATTTCTGGTATATGAAAAACATGTTTTTCAATGGCAAAAATCAATGAATATTGTAAATGCACAAACAGTAATATCTCCACATTGCACGGTGCAATTCTGAAATTTTTTGCTTTTTCCTGTTAATCCTAGCATGATAAAGAAGATTCAAAGAGAGTGAGATGCCAGCTCCTTTCATTCAGTCAGTAGCTTCAAACATTTCTGGTATATGAAAAACATGTTTTTCAATGGCAAAAATCAATGAATATTGTAAATGCACAAACAGTAATATCTCCACATTGCAAGGTGCAATTCTGAAATTTTTTGCTTTTTCCTGCTAATCCTAGCATGATAAAGAAGATTCAAAGAGAGTGAGATGCCAGCTCCTTTCATTCAGTCAGTAGCTTCAAACATTTCTGGTATCTGAAAAACATGTTTTTCAATGGCAAAAATCAATGAATATTGTAAATGCACAAACAGTAATATCTCCACATTGCACGGTGCAATTCTGAAATTTTTAGCTTTTTCCTGTTAATCCTAGCATGATAAAGAAGATTCAAAGACAGTTAGATGCCAGCTCCTTTCATTCAGTCAGTAGCTTCAAACATTTCTGGTATATGAAAAACATGTTTTTCAATGGCAAAAATCAATGAATATTGTAAATGCACAAACAGTAATATCTCCACATTGCAAGGTGCAATTCTGAAATTTTTTGCTTTTTCCTGCTAATCCTAGCATGATAAAGAAGATTCAAAGAGAGTGAGATGCCAGCTCCTTTCATTCAGTCAGTAGCTTCAAACATTTCTGGTATATGAAAAACATGTTTTTCAATGGCAAAAATCAATGAATATTGTAAATGCACAAACAGTAATATCTCCACATTGCACGGTGCAATTCTGAAATTTTTAGCTTTTTCCTGTTAATCCTAGCATGATAAAGAAGATTCAAAGAGAGTGAGATGCCAGCTCCTTTCATTCAGTCAGTAGCTTCAAACATTTCTGGTATATGAAAAACATGTTTTTCAATGGCAAAAATCAATGAATATTGTAAATGCACAAACAGTAATATCTCCACATTGCAAGGTGCAATTCTGAAATTTTTTGCTTTTTCCTGTTAATCCTAGCATGATAAAGAAGATTCAAAGAGAGTGAGATGCCAGCTCCTTTCATTCAGTCAGTAGCTTCAAACATTTCTGGTATATGAAAAACATGTTTTTCAATGGCAAAAATCAATGAATATTGTAAATGCACAAACAGTAATATCTCCACATTGCACGGTGCAATTCTGAAATTTTTAGCTTTTTCCTGTTAATCCTAGCATGATAAAGAAGATTCAAAGAGAGTGAGATGCCAGCTCCTTTCATTCAGTCAGTAGCTTCAAACATTTCTGGTATATGAAAAACATGTTTTTCAATGGCAAAAATCAATGAATATTGTAAATGCACAAAACAGTAATATCTCCACATTGCAAGGTGCAATTCTGAAATTTTTTGCTTTTTCCTGCTAATCCTAGCATGATAAAGAAGATTCAAAGAGAGTGAGATGCCAGCTCCTTTCATTCAGTCAGTAGCTTCAAACATTTCTGGTATATGAAAAACATGTTTTTCAATGGCAAAAATCAATGAATATTGTAAATGCACAAACAGTAATATCTCAACATTGCACGGTGCAATTCTGAAATTTTTAGCTTTTTCCTGTTAATCCTAGCATGATAAAGAAGATTCAAAGAGAGTGAGATGCCAGCTCCTTTCATTCAGTCAGTAGCTTCAAACATTTCTGGTATATGAAAAACATGTTTTTCAATGGCAAAAATCAATGAATATTGTAAATGCACAAACAGTAATATCTCCACATTGCAAGGTGCAATTCTGAAATTTTTTGCTTTTTCCTGCTAATCCTAGCATGATAAAGAAGATTCAAAGAGAGTGAGATGCCAGCTCCTTTCATTCAGTCAGTAGCTTCAAACATTTCTGGTATATGAAAAACATGTTTTTCAATGGCAAAAATCAATGAATATTGTAAATGCACAAACAGTAATATCTCCACATTGCAAGGTGCAATTCTGAAATTTTTTGCTTTTTCCTGCTAATCCTAGCATGATAAAGAAGATTCAAAGAGAGTGAGATGCCAGCTCCTTTCATTCAGTCAGTAGCTTCAAACATTTCTGGTATATGAAAAACATGTTTTTCAATGGCAAAAATCAATGAATATTGTAAATGCACAAACAGTAATATCTCCACATTGCACGGTGCAATTCTGAAATTTTTAGCTTTTTCCTGTTAATCCTAGCATGATAAAGAAGATTCAAAGAGAGTGAGATGCCAGCTCCTTTCATTCAGTCAGTAGCTTCAAACATTTCTGGTATATGAAAAACATGTTTTTCAATGGCAAAAATCAATGAATATTGTAAATGCACAAACAGTAATATCTCCACATTGCAAGGTGCAATTCTGAAATTTTTTGCTTTTTCCTGTTAATCCTAGCATGATAAAGAAGATTCAAAGAGAGTGAGATGCCAGCTCCTTTCATTCAGTCAGTAGCTTCAAACATTTCTGGTATATGAAAAACATGTTTTTCAATGGCAAAAATCAATGAATATTGTAAATGCACAAACAGTAATATCTCCACATTGCAAGGTGCAATTCTGAAATTTTTTGCTTTTTCCTGCTAATCCTAGCATGATAAAGAAGATTCAAAGAGAGTGAGATGCCAGCTCCTTTCATTCAGTCAGTAGCTTCAAACATTTCTGGTATATGAAAAACATGTTTTTCAATGGCAAAAATCAATGAATATTGTAAATGCACAAACAGTAATATCTCCACATTGCACGGTGCAATTCTGAAATTTTTAGCTTTTTCCTGTTAATCCTAGCATGATAAAGAAGATTCAAAGAGAGTGAGATGCCAGCTCCTTTCATTCAGTCAGTAGCTTCAAACATTTCTGGTATATGAAAAACATGTTTTTCAATGGCAAAAATCAATGAATATTGTAAATGCACAAACATTAATATCTCCACATTGCAAGGTGCAATTCTGAAATTTTTTGCTTTTTCCTGCTAATCCTAGCATGATAAAGAAGATTCAAAGAGAGTGAGATGCCAGCTCCTTTCATTCAGTCAGTAGCTTCAAACATTTCTGGTATATGAAAAACATGTTTTTCAATGGCAAAAATCAATGAATATTGTAAATGCACAAACAGTAATATCTCCACATTGCACGGTGCAATTCTGAAATTTTTAGCTTTTTCCTGTTAATCCTAGCATGATAAAGAAGATTCAAAGACAGTTAGATGCCAGCTCCTTTCATTCAGTCAGTAGCTTCAAACATTTCTGGTATATGAAAAACATGTTTTTCAATGGCAAAAATCAATGAATATTGTAAATGCACAAACAGTAATATCTCCACATTGCAAGGTGCAATTCTGAAATTTTTTGCTTTTTCCTGCTAATCCTAGCATGATAAAGATTCAAAGAGAGTGAGATGCCAGCTCCTTTCATTCAGTCAGTAGCTTCAAACATTTCTGGTATATGAAAAACATGTTTTTCAATGGCAAAAATCAATGAATATTGTAAATGCACAAACAGTAATATCTCCACATTGCACGGTGCAATTCTGAAATTTTTAGCTTTTTCCTGTTAATCCTAGCATGATAAAGAAGATTCAAAGAGAGTGAGATGCCAGCTCCTTTCATTCAGTCAGTAGCTTCAAACATTTCTGGTATATGAAAAACATGTTTTTCAATGGCAAAAATCAATGAATATTGTAAATGCACAAACAGTAATATCTCCACATTGCAAGGTGCAATTCTGAAATTTTTTGCTTTTTCCTGTTAATCCTAGCATGATAAAGAAGATTCAAAGAGAGTGAGATGCCAGCTCCTTTCATTCAGTCAGTAGCTTCAAACATTTCTGGTATATGAAAAACATGTTTTTCAATGGCAAAAATCAATGAATATTGTAAATGCACAAACAGTAATATCTCCACATTGCACGGTGCAATTCTGAAATTTTTAGCTTTTTCCTGTTAATCCTAGCATGATAAAGAAGATTCAAAGAGAGTGAGATGCCAGCTCCTTTCATTCAGTCAGTAGCTTCAAACATTTCTGGTATATGAAAAACATGTTTTTCAATGGCAAAAATCAATGAATATTGTAAATGCACAAACAGTAATATCTCCACATTGCAAGGTGCAATTCTGAAATTTTTTGCTTTTTCCTGCTAATCCTAGCATGATAAAGAAGATTCAAAGAGAGTGAGATGCCAGCTCCTTTCATTCAGTCAGTAGCTTCAAACATTTCTGGTATATGAAAAACATGTTTTTCAATGGCAAAAATCAATGAATATTGTAAATGCACAAACAGTAATATCTCCACATTGCACGGTGCAATTCTGAAATTTTTAGCTTTTTCCTGTTAATCCTAGCATGATAAAGAAGATTCAAAGAGAGTGAGATGCCAGCTCCTTTCATTCAGTCAGTAGCTTCAAACATTTCTGGTATATGAAAAACATGTTTTTCAATGGCAAAAATCAATGAATATTGTAAATGCACAAACAGTAATATCTCCACATTGCAAGGTGCAATTCTGAAATTTTTTGCTTTTTCCTGCTAATCCTAGCATGATAAAGAAGATTCAAAGAGAGTGAGATGCCAGCTCCTTTCATTCAGTCAGTAGCTTCAAACATTTCTGGTATATGAAAAACATGTTTTTCAATGGCAAAAATCAATGAATATTGTAAATGCACAAACAGTAATATCTCCACATTGCACGGTGCAATTCTGAAATTTTTAGCTTTTTCCTGTTAATCCTAGCATGATAAAGAAGATTCAAAGAGAGTGAGATGCCAGCTCCTTTCATTCAGTCAGTAGCTTCAAACATTTCTGGTATATGAAAAACATGTTTTTCAATGGCAAAAATCAATGAATATTGTAAATGCACAAACAGTAATATCTCCACATTGCAAGGTGCAATTCTGAAATTCTTTGCTTTTTCCTGTTAATCCTAGCATGATAAAGAAGATTCAAAGAGAGTGAGATGCCAGCTCCTTTCATTCAGTCAGTAGCTTCAAACATTTCTGGTATATGAAAAACATGTTTTTCAATGGCAAAAATCAATGAATATTGTAAATGCACAAACAGTAATATCTCCACATTGCAAGGTGCAATTCTGAAATTTTTTGCTTTTTCCTGCTAATCCTAGCATGATAAAGAAGATTCAAAGAGAGTGAGATGCCAGCTCCTTTCATTCAGTCAGTAGCTTCAAACATTTCTGGTATATGAAAAACATGTTTTTCAATGGCAAAAATCAATGAATATTGTAAATGCACAAACAGTAATATCTCCACATTGCACGGTGCAATTCTGAAATTTTTAGCTTTTTCCTGTTAATCCTAGCATGATAAAGAAGATTCAAAGAGAGTGAGATGCCAGCTCCTTTCATTCAGTCAGTAGCTTCAAACATTTCTGGTATATGAAAAACATGTTTTTCAATGGCAAAAATCAATGAATATTGTAAATGCACAAACTAATATCTCCACATTGCACGGTGCAATGCTGAAATTTTTAGCTTTTTCCTGTTAATCCTAGCATGATAAAGAAGATTCAAAGAGAGTGAGATGCCAGCTCCTTTCATTCAGTCAGTAGCTTCAAACATTTCTGGTATATGAAAAACATGTTTTTCAATGGCAAAAATCAATGAATATTGTAAATGCACAAACAGTAATATCTCCACATTGCAAGGTGCAATTCTGAAATTTTTTGCTTTTTCCTGTTAATCCTAGCATGATAAAGATTCAAAGAGAGTGAGATGCCAGCTCCTTTCATTGTCAGTAGCTTCAAACATTTCTGGTATATGAAAAACATGTTTTTCAATGGCAAAAATCAATGAATATTGTAAATGCACAAACAGTAATATCTCCACATTGCAAGGTGCAATTCTGAAATTTTTTGCTTTTTCCTGCTAATCCTAGCATGATAAAGAAGATTCAAAGAGAGTGAGATGCCAGCTCCTTTCATTCAGTCAGTAGCTTCAAACATTTCTGGTATATGAAAAACATGTTTTTCAATGGCAAAAATCAATGAATATTGTAAATGCACAAACAGTAATATCTCCACATTGCACGGTGCAATTCTGAAATTTTTAGCTTTTTCCTGTTAATCCTAGCATGATAAAGAAGATTCAAAGAGAGTGAGATGCCAGCTCCTTTCATTCAGTCAGTAGCTTCAAACATTTCTGGTATATGAAAAACATGTTTTTCAATGGCAAAAATCAATGAATATTGTAAATGCACAAACAGTAATATCTCCACATTGCAAGGTGCAATTCTGAAATTTTTTGCTTTTTCCTGCTAATCCTAGCATGATAAAGAAAATTCAAAGAGAGTGAGATGCCAGCTCCTTTCATTCAGTCAGTAGCTTCAAACATTTCTGGTATATGAAAAACATGTTTTTCAATGGCAAAAATCAATGAATATTGTAAATGCACAAACAGTAATATCTCCACATTGCAAGGTGCAATTCTGAAATTTTTTGCTTTTTCCTGCTAATCCTAGCATGATAAAGAAGATTCAAAGAGAGTGAGATGCCAGCTCCTTTCATTCAGTCAGTAGCTTCAAACATTTCTGGTATATGAAAAACATGTTTTTCAATGGCAAAAATCAATGAATATTGTAAATGCACAAACAGTAATATCTCCACATTGCACGGTGCAATTCTGAAATTTTTAGCTTTTTCCTGTTAATCCTAGCATGATAAAGAAGATTCAAAGAGAGTGAGATGCCAGCTCCTTTCATTCAGTCAGTAGCTTCAAACATTTCTGGTATATGAAAAACATGTTTTTCAATGGCAAAAATCAATGAATATTGTAAATGCACAAACAGTAATATCTCCACATTGCAAGGTGCAATTCTGAAATTTTTTGCTTTTTCCTGCTAATCCTAGCATGATAAAGAAGATTCAAAGAGAGTGAGATGCCAGCTCCTTTCATTCAGTCAGTAGCTTCAAACATTTCTGGTATATGAAAAACATGTTTTTCAATGGCAAAAATCAATGAATATTGTAAATGCACAAACAGTAATATCTCCACATTGCACGGTGCAATTCTGAAATTTTTAGCTTTTTCCTGTTAATCCTAGCATGATAAAGAAGATTCAAAGAGAGTGAGATGCCAGCTCCTTTCATTCAGTCAGTAGCTTCAAACATTTCTGGTATATGAAAAACATGTTTTTCAATGGCAAAAATCAATGAATATTGTAAATGCACAAACTAATATCTCCACATTGCACGGTGCAATGCTGAAATTTTTAGCTTTTTCCTGTTAATCCTAGCATGATAAAGAAGATTCAAAGAGAGTGAGATGCCAGCTCCTTTCATTCAGTCAGTAGCTTCAAACATTTCTGGTATATGAAAAACATGTTTTTCAATGGCAAAAATCAATGAATATTGTAAATGCACAAACAGTAATATCTCCACATTGCAAGGTGCAATTCTGAAATTTTTTGCTTTTTCCTGTTAATCCTAGCATGATAAAGATTCAAAGAGAGTGAGATGCCAGCTCCTTTCATTGTCAGTAGCTTCAAACATTTCTGGTATATGAAAAACATGTTTTTCAATGGCAAAAATCAATGAATATTGTAAATGCACAAACAGTAATATCTCCACATTGCAAGGTGCAATTCTGAAATTTTTTGCTTTTTCCTGCTAATCCTAGCATGATAAAGAAGATTCAAAGAGAGTGAGATGCCAGCTCCTTTCATTCAGTCAGTAGCTTCAAACATTTCTGGTATATGAAAAACATGTTTTTCAATGGCAAAAATCAATGAATATTGTAAATGCACAAACAGTAATATCTCCACATTGCACGGTGCAATTCTGAAATTTTTAGCTTTTTCCTGTTAATCCTAGCATGATAAAGAAGATTCAAAGAGAGTGAGATGCCAGCTCCTTTCATTCAGTCAGTAGCTTCAAACATTTCTGGTATATGAAAAACATGTTTTTCATGGCAAAAATCAATGAATATTGTAAATGCACAAACAGTAATATCTCCACATTGCAAGGTGCAATTCTGAAATTTTTTGCTTTTTCCTGCTAATCCTAGCATGATAAAGAAGATTCAAAGAGAGTGAGATGCCAGCTCCTTTCATTCAGTCAGTAGCTTCAAACATT
>NW_027371454.1:0-27179 GCF_046119375.1 Phyllobates terribilis
GTTTGAAGCTACTGACTGAATGAAAGGAGCTGGCATCTCACTCTCTTTGAATCTTCTTTATCATGCTAGGATTAGCAGGAAAAAGCAAAAAATTTCAGAATTGCACCGTGCAATGTGGAGATATTACTGTTTGTGCATTTACAATATTCATTGATTTTTGCCATTGAAAAACATGTTTTTCATATACCAGAAATGTTTGAAGCTACTGACTGAATGAAAGGAGCTGGCATCTCACTCTCTTTGAATCTTCTTTATCATGCTAGGATTAACAGGAAAAAGCTAAAAATTTCAGAATTGCACCTTGCAATGTGGAGATATTACTGTTTGTGCATTTACAATATTCATTGATTTTTGCCATTGAAAAACATGTTTTTCATATACCAGAAATGTTTGAAGCTACTGACTGAATGAAAGGAGCTGGCATCTCACTCTCTTTGAATCTTCTTTATCATGCTAGGATTAACAGGAAAAAGCTAAAAATTTCAGAATTGCACCGTGCAATGTGGAGATATTACTGTTTGTGCATTTACAATATTCATTGATTTTTACCATTGAAAAACGTCCAGAAATGTTTGAAGCTACTGACTGAATGAAAGGAGCTGGCATCTCACTCTCTTTGAATCTTCTTTATCATGCTAGGATTAGCAGGAAAAAGCAAAAAATTTCAGAATTGCACCGTGCAATGTGGAGATATTACTGTTTGTGCATTTACAATATTCATTGATTTTTGCCATTGAAAAACATGTTTTTCATATACCAGAAATGTTTGAAGCTACTGACTGAATGAAAGGAGCTGGCATCTCACTCTCTTTGAATCTTCTTTATCATGCTAGGATTAACAGGAAAAAGCTAAAAATTTCAGAATTGCACCGTGCAATGTGGAGATATTACTGTTTGTGCATTTACAATATTCATTGATTTTTGCCATTGAAAAACATGTTTTTCATATACCAGAAATGTTTGAAGCTACTGACTGAATGAAAGGAGCTGGCATCTCACTCTCTTTGAATCTTCTTTATCATGCTAGGATTAGCAGGAAAAAGCAAAAAATTTCAGAATTGCACCGTGCAATGTGGAGATATTACTGTTTGTGCATTTACAATATTCATTGATTTTTGCCATTGAAAAACATGTTTTTCATATACCAGAAATGTTTGAAGCTACTGACTGAATGAAAGGAGCTGGCATCTCACTCTCTTTGAATCTTCTTTATCATGCTAGGATTAGCAGGAAAAAGCAAAAAATTTCAGAATTGCACCGTGCAATGTGGAGATATTACTGTTTGTGCATTTACAATATTCATTGATTTTTGCCATTGAAAAACATGTTTTTCATATACCAGAAATGTTTGAAGCTACTGACTGAATGAAAGGAGCTGGCATCTCACTCTCTTTGAATCTTCTTTATCATGCTAGGATTAACAGGAAAAAGCAAAAAATTTCAGAATTGCACCGTGCAATGTGGAGATATTACTGTTTGTGCATTTACAATATTCATTGATTTTTGCCATTGAAAAACATGTTTTTCATATACCAGAAATGTTTGAAGCTACTGACTGAATGAAAGGAGCTGGCATCTCACTCTCTTTGAATCTTCTTTATCATGCTAGGATTAACAGGAAAAAGCTAAAAATTTCAGAATTGCACCGTGCAATGTGGAGATATTACTGTTTGTGCATTTACAATATTCATTGATTTTTGCCATTGAAAAACATGTTTTTCATATACCAGAAATGTTTGAAGCTACTGACTGAATGAAAGGAGCTGGCATCTCACTCTCTTTGAATCTTCTTTATCATGCTAGGATTAACAGGAAAAAGCTAAAAATTTCAGAATTGCACCGTGCAATGTGGAGATATTACTGTTTGTGCATTTACAATATTCATTGATTTTTGCCATTGAAAAACGTCCAGAAATGTTTGAAGCTACTGACTGAATGAAAGGAGCTGGCATCTCACTCTCTTTGAATCTTCTTTATCATGCTAGGATTAGCAGGAAAAAGCAAAAAATTTCAGAATTGCACCGTGCAATGTGGAGATATTACTGTTTGTGCATTTACAATATTCATTGATTTTTGCCATTGAAAAACATGTTTTTCATATACCAGAAATGTTTGAAGCTACTGACTGAATGAAAGGAGCTGGCATCTCACTCTCTTTGAATCTTCTTTATCATGCTAGGATTAACAGGAAAAAGCTAAAAATTTCAGAATTGCACCTTGCAATGTGGAGATATTACTTTTTGTGCATTTACAATATTCATTGATTTTTGCCATTGAAAAACATGTTTTTCATATACCAGAAATGTTTGAAGCTACTGACTGAATGAAAGGAGCTGGCATCTCACTCTCTTTGAATCTTCTTTATCATGCTAGGATTAACAGGAAAAAGCTAAAAATTTCAGAATTGCACCGTGCAATGTGGAGATATTACTGTTTGTGCATTTACAATATTCATTGATTTTTGCCATTGAAAAACGTCCAGAAATGTTTGAAGCTACTGACTGAATGAAAGGAGCTGGCATCTCACTCTCTTTGAATCTTCTTTATCATGCTAGGATTAGCAGGAAAAAGCAAAAAATTTCAGAATTGCACCTTGCAATGTGGAGATATTACTGTTTGTGCATTTACAATATTCATTGATTTTTGCCATTGAAAAACATGTTTTTCATATACCAGAAATGTTTGAAGCTACTGACTGAATGAAAGGAGCTGGCATCTCACTCTCTTTGAATCTTCTTTATCATGCTAGGATTAACAGGAAAAAGCTAAAAATTTCAGAATTGCACCGTGCAATGTGGAGATATTACTGTTTGTGCATTTACAATATTCATTGATTTTTGCCATTGAAAAACATGTTTTTCATATACCAGAAATGTTTGAAGCTACTGACTGAATGAAAGGAGCTGGCATCTCACTCTCTTTGAATCTTCTTTATCATGCTAGGATTAGCAGGAAAAAGCAAAAAATTTCAGAATTGCACCGTGCAATGTGGAGATATTACTGTTTGTGCATTTACAATATTCATTGATTTTTGCCATTGAAAAACATGTTTTTCATATACCAGAAATGTTTGAAGCTACTGACTGAATGAAAGGAGCTGGCATCTCACTCTCTTTGAATCTTCTTTATCATGCTAGGATTAACAGGAAAAAGCTAAAAATTTCAGAATTGCACCTTGCAATGTGGAGATATTACTGTTTGTGCATTTACAATATTCATTGATTTTTGCCATTGAAAAACGTCCAGAAATGTTTGAAGCTACTGACTGAATGAAAGGAGCTGGCATCTCACTCTATTTGAATCTTCTTTATCATGCTAGGATTAACAGGAAAAAGCTAAAAATTTCAGAATTGCACCGTGCAATGTGGAGATATTACTGTTTGTGCATTTACAATATTCATTGATTTTTGCCATTGAAAAACATGTTTTTCATATACCAGAAATGTTTGAAGCTACTGACTGAATGAAAGGAGCTGGCATCTCACTCTCTTTGAATCTTCTTTATCATGCTAGGATTAACAGGAAAAAGCTAAAAATTTCAGAATTGCACCGTGCAATGTGGAGATATTACTGTTTGTGCATTTACAATATTCATTGATTTTTGCCATTGAAAAACATGTTTTTCATATACCAGAAATGTTTGAAGCTACTGACTGAATGAAAGGAGCTGGCATCTCACTCTCTTTGAATCTTCTTTATCATGCTAGGATTAGCAGGAAAAAGCTAAAAATTTCAGAATTGCACCTTGCAATGTGGAGATATTACTGTTTGTGCATTTACAATATTCATTGATTTTTGCCATTGAAAAACATGTTTTTCATATACCAGAAATGTTTGAAGCTACTGACTGAATGAAAGGAGCTGGCATCTCACTCTCTTTGAATCTTCTTTATCATGCTAGGATTAGCAGGAAAAAGCTAAAAATTTCAGAATTGCACCTTGCAATGTGGAGATATTACTGTTTGTGCATTTACAATATTCATTGATTTTTGCCATTGAAAAACGTCCAGAAATGTTTGAAGCTACTGACTGAATGAAAGGAGCTGGCATCTCACTCTCTTTGAATCTTCTTTATCATGCTAGGATTAGCAGGAAAAAGCTAAAAATTTCAGAATTGCACCTTGCAATGTGGAGATATTACTGTTTGTGCATTTACAATATTCATTGATTTTTGCCATTGAAAAACATGTTTTTCATATACCAGAAATGTTTGAAGCTACTGACTGAATGAAAGGAGCTGGCATCTCACTCTCTTTGAATCTTCTTTATCATGCTAGGATTAACAGGAAAAAGCTAAAAATTTCAGAATTGCACCGTGCAATGTGGAGATATTACTGTTTGTGCATTTACAATATTCATTGATTTTTGCCATTGAAAAACATGTTTTTCATATACCAGAAATGTTTGAAGCTACTGACTGAATGAAAGGAGCTGGCATCTCACTCTCTTTGAATCTTCTTTATCATGCTAGGATTAGCAGGAAAAAGCAAAAAATTTCAGAATTGCACCGTGCAATGTGGAGATATTACTGTTTGTGCATTTACAATATTCATTGATTTTTGCCATTGAAAAACATGTTTTTCATATACCAGAAATGTTTGAAGCTACTGACTGAATGAAAGGAGCTGGCATCTCACTCTCTTTGAATCTTCTTTATCATGCTAGGATTAACAGGAAAAAGCTAAAAATTTCAGAATTGCACCGTGCAATGTGGAGATATTACTGTTTGTGCATTTACAATATTCATTGATTTTTGCCATTGAAAAACGTCCAGAAATGTTTGAAGCTACTGACTGAATGAAAGGAGCTGGCATCTCACTCTCTTTGAATCTTCTTTATCATGCTAGGATTAGCAGGAAAAAGCAAAAAATTTCAGAATTGCACCTTGCAATGTGGAGATATTACTGTTTGTGCATTTACAATATTCATTGATTTTTGCCATTGAAAAACATGTTTTTCATATACCAGAAATGTTTGAAGCTACTGACTGAATGAAAGGAGCTGGCATCTCACTCTCTTTGAATCTTCTTTATCATGCTAGGATTAGCAGGAAAAAGCAAAAAATTTCAGAATTGCACCGTGCAATGTGGAGATATTACTGTTTGTGCATTTACAATATTCATTGATTTTTGCCATTGAAAAACATGTTTTTCATATACCAGAAATGTTTGAAGCTACTGACTGAATGAAAGGAGCTGGCATCTCACTCTCTTTGAATCTTCTTTATCATGCTAGGATTAACAGGAAAAAGCTAAAAATTTCAGAATTGCACCGTGCAATGTGGAGATATTACTGTTTGTGCATTTACAATATTCATTGATTTTTGCCATTGAAAAACGTCCAGAAATGTTTGAAGCTACTGACTGAATGAAAGGAGCTGGCATCTCACTCTCTTTGAATCTTCTTTATCATGCTAGGATTAGCAGGAAAAAGCAAAAAATTTCAGAATTGCACCGTGCAATGTGGAGATATTACTGTTTGTGCATTTACAATATTCATTGATTTTTGCCATTGAAAAACATGTTTTTCATATACCAGAAATGTTTGAAGCTACTGACTGAATGAAAGGAGCTGGCATCTCACTCTCTTTGAATCTTCTTTATCATGCTAGGATTAGCAGGAAAAAGCAAAAAATTTCAGAATTGCACCTTGCAATGTGGAGATATTACTGTTTGTGCATTTACAATATTCATTGATTTTTGCCATTGAAAAACATGTTTTTCATATACCAGAAATGTTTGAAGCTACTGACTGAATGAAAGGAGCTGGCATCTCACTCTCTTTGAATCTTCTTTATCATGCTAGGATTAACAGGAAAAAGCTAAAAATTTCAGAATTGCACCTTGCAATGTGGAGATATTACTGTTTGTGCATTTACAATATTCATTGATTTTTGCCATTGAAAAACATGTTTTTCATATACCAGAAATGTTTGAAGCTACTGACTGAATGAAAGGAGCTGGCATCTCACTCTCTTTGAATCTTCTTTATCATGCTAGGATTAACAGGAAAAAGCAAAAAATTTCAGAATTGCACCTTGCAATGTGGAGATATTACTGTTTGTGCATTTACAATATTCATTGATTTTTGCCATTGAAAAACATGTTTTTCATATACCAGAAATGTTTGAAGCTACTGACTGAATGAAAGGAGCTGGCATCTCACTCTCTTTGAATCTTCTTTATCATGCTAGGATTAACAGGAAAAAGCTAAAAATTTCAGAATTGCACCGTGCAATGTGGAGATATTACTGTTTGTGCATTTACAATATTCATTGATTTTTGCCATTGAAAAACGTCCAGAAATGTTTGAAGCTACTGACTGAATGAAAGGAGCTGGCATCTCACTCTCTTTGAATCTTCTTTATCATGCTAGGATTAGCAGGAAAAAGCTAAAAATTTCAGAATTGCACCTTGCAATGTGGAGATATTACTGTTTGTGCATTTACAATATTCATTGATTTTTGCCATTGAAAAACATGTTTTTCATATACCAGAAATGTTTGAAGCTACTGACTGAATGAAAGGAGCTGGCATCTCACTCTCTTTGAATCTTCTTTATCATGCTAGGATTAGCAGGAAAAAGCAAAAAATTTCAGAATTGCACCTTGCAATGTGGAGATATTACTGTTTGTGCATTTACAATATTCATTGATTTTTGCCATTGAAAAACGTCCAGAAATGTTTGAAGCTACTGACTGAATGAAAGGAGCTGGCATCTCACTCTCTTTGAATCTTCTTTATCATGCTGGGATTAACAGGAAAAAGCTAAAAATTTCAGAATTGCACCTTGCAATGTGGAGATATTACTGTTTGTGCATTTACAATATTCATTGATTTTTGCCATTGAAAAACATGTTTTTCATATACCAGAAATGTTTGAAGCTACTGACTGAATGAAAGGAGCTGGCATCTCACTCTCTTTGAATCTTCTTTATCATGCTAGGATTAGCAGGAAAAAGCAAAAAATTTCAGAATTGCACCTTGCAATGTGGAGATATTACTGTTTGTGCATTTACAATATTCATTGATTTTTGCCATTGAAAAACATGTTTTTCATATACCAGAAATGTTTGAAGCTACTGACTGAATGAAAGGAGCTGGCATCTCACTCTCTTTGAATCTTCTTTATCATGCTAGGATTAACAGGAAAAAGCTAAAAATTTCAGAATTGCACCGTGCAATGTGGAGATATTACTGTTTGTGCATTTACAATATTCATTGATTTTTGCCATTGAAAAACGTCCAGAAATGTTTGAAGCTACTGACTGAATGAAAGGAGCTGGCATCTCACTCTCTTTGAATCTTCTTTATCATGCTAGGATTAACAGGAAAAAGCTAAAAATTTCAGAATTGCACCGTGCAATGTGGAGATATTACTGTTTGTGCATTTACAATATTCATTGATTTTTGCCATTGAAAAACATGTTTTTCATATACCAGAAATGTTTGAAGCTACTGACTGAATGAAAGGAGCTGGCATCTCACTCTCTTTGAATCTTCTTTATCATGCTAGGATTAACAGGAAAAAGCTAAAAATTTCAGAATTGCACCTTGCAATGTGGAGATATTACTGTTTGTGCATTTACAATATTCATTGATTTTTGCCATTGAAAAACATGTTTTTCATATACCAGAAATGTTTGAAGCTACTGACTGAATGAAAGGAGCTGGCATCTCACTCTCTTTGAATCTTCTTTATCATGCTAGGATTAGCAGGAAAAAGCAAAAAATTTCAGAATTGCACCGTGCAATGTGGAGATATTACTGTTTGTGCATTTACAATATTCATTGATTTTTGCCATTGAAAAACATGTTTTTCATATACCAGAAATGTTTGAAGCTACTGACTGAATGAAAGGAGCTGGCATCTCACTCTCTTTGAATCTTCTTTATCATGCTAGGATTAACAGGAAAAAGCAAAAAATTTCAGAATTGCACCTTGCAATGTGGAGATATTACTGTTTGTGCATTTAAAATATTCATTGATTTTTGCCATTGAAAAACGTCCAGAAATGTTTGAAGCTACTGACTGAATGAAAGGAGCTGGCATCTCACTCTCTTTGAATCTTCTTTATCATGCTAGGATTAGCAGGAAAAAGCAAAAAATTTCAGAATTGCACCGTGCAATGTGGAGATATTACTGTTTGTGCATTTACAATATTCATTGATTTTTGCCATTGAAAAACATGTTTTTCATATACCAGAAATGTTTGAAGCTACTGACTGAATGAAAGGAGCTGGCATCTCACTCTCTTTGAATCTTCTTTATCATGCTAGGATTAACAGGAAAAAGCTAAAAATTTCAGAATTGCACCTTGCAATGTGGAGATATTACTGTTTGTGCATTTACAATATTCATTGATTTTTGCCATTGAAAAACGTCCAGAAATGTTTGAAGCTACTGACTGAATGAAAGGAGCTGGCATCTCACTCTCTTTGAATCTTCTTTATCATGCTAGGATTAGCAGGAAAAAGCAAAAAATTTCAGAATTGCACCGTGCAATGTGGAGATATTACTGTTTGTGCATTTACAATATTCATTGATTTTTGCCATAGAAAAACATGTTTTTCATATACCAGAAATGTTTGAAGCTACTGACTGAATGAAAGGAGCTGGCATCTCACTCTCTTTGAATCTTCTTTATCATGCTAGGATTAACAGGAAAAAGCAAAAAATTTCAGAATTGCACCGTGCAATGTGGAGATATTACTGTTTGTGCATTTACAATATTCATTGATTTTTGCCATTGAAAAACATGTTTTTCATATACCAGAAATGTTTGAAGCTACTGACTGAATGAAAGGAGCTGGCATCTCACTCTCTTTGAATCTTCTTTATCATGCTAGGATTAACAGGAAAAAGCTAAAAATTTCAGAATTGCACCGTGCAATGTGGAGATATTACTGTTTGTGCATTTACAATATTCATTGATTTTTGCCATTGAAAAACATGTTTTTCATATACCAGAAATGTTTGAAGCTACTGACTGAATGAAAGGAGCTGGCATCTCACTCTCTTTGAATCTTCTTTATCATGCTAGGATTAGCAGGAAAAAGCAAAAAATTTCAGAATTGCACCTTGCAATGTGGAGATATTACTGTTTGTGCATTTACAATATTCATTGATTTTTGCCATTGAAAAACATGTTTTTCATATACCAGAAATGTTTGAAGCTACTGACTGAATGAAAGGAGCTGGCATCTCACTCTCTTTGAATCTTCTTTATCATGCTAGGATTAACAGGAAAAAGCTAAAAATTTCAGAATTGCACCGTGCAATGTGGAGATATTACTGTTTGTGCATTTACAATATTCATTGATTTTTGCCATTGAAAAACGTCCAGAAATGTTTGAAGCTACTGACTGAATGAAAGGAGCTGGCATCTCACTCTCTTTGAATCTTCTTTATCATGCTAGGATTAGCAGGAAAAAGCAAAAAATTTCAGAAATGCACCTTGCAATGTGGAGATATTACTGTTTGTGCATTTACAATATTCATTGATTTTTGCCATTGAAAAACATGTTTTTCATATACCAGAAATGTTTGAAGCTACTGACTGAATGAAAGGAGCTGGCATCTCACTCTCTTTGAATCTTCTTTATCATGCTAGGATTAACAGGAAAAAGCTAAAAATTTCAGAATTGCACCGTGCAATGTGGAGATATTACTGTTTGTGCATTTACAATATTCATTGATTTTTGCCATTGAAAAACATGTTTTTCATATACCAGAAATGTTTGAAGCTACTGACTGAATGAAAGGAGCTGGCATCTCACTCTCTTTGAATCTTCTTTATCATGCTAGGATTAACAGGAAAAAGCTAAAAATTTCAGAATTGCACCGTGCAATGTGGAGATATTACTGTTTGTGCATTTACAATATTCATTGATTTTTGCCATTGAAAAACGTCCAGAAATGTCTGAAGCTACTGACTGAATGAAAGGAGCTGGCATCTCACTCTCTTTGAATCTTCTTTATCATGCTAGGATTAGCAGGAAAAAGCAAAAAATTTCAGAATTGCACCGTGCAATGTGGAGATATTACTGTTTGTGCATTTACAATATTCATTGATTTTTGCCATTGAAAAACATGTTTTTCATATACCAGAAATGTTTGAAGCTACTGACTGAATGAAAGGAGCTGGCATCTCACTCTCTTTGAATCTTCTTTATCATGCTAGGATTAGCAGGAAAAAGCAAAAAATTTCAGAATTGCACCTTGCAATGTGGAGATATTACTGTTTGTGCATTTACAATATTCATTGATTTTTGCCATTGAAAAACATGTTTTTCATATACCAGAAATGTTTGAAGCTACTGACTGAATGAAAGGAGCTGGCATCTCACTCTCTTTGAATCTTCTTTATCATGCTAGGATTAACAGGAAAAAGCTAAAAATTTCAGAATTGCACCTTGCAATGTGGAGATATTACTGTTTGTGCATTTACAATATTCATTGATTTTTGCCATTGAAAAACATGTTTTTCATATACCAGAAATGTTTGAAGCTACTGACTGAATGAAAGGAGCTGGCATCTCACTCTCTTTGAATCTTCTTTATCATGCTAGGATTAACAGGAAAAAGCAAAAAATTTCAGAATTGCACCTTGCAATGTGGAGATATTACTGTTTGTGCATTTACAATATTCATTGATTTTTGCCATTGAAAAACGTCCAGAAATGTTTGAAGCTACTGACTGAATGAAAGGAGCTGGCATCTCACTCTCTTTGAATCTTCTTTATCATGCTAGGATTAGCAGGAAAAAGCTAAAAATTTCAGAATTGCACCTTGCAATGTGGAGATATTACTGTTTGTGCATTTACAATATTCATTGATTTTTGCCATTGAAAAACATGTTTTTCATATACCAGAAATGTTTGAAGCTACTGACTGAATGAAAGGAGCTGGCATCTCACTCTCTTTGAATCTTCTTTATCATGCTAGGATTAGCAGGAAAAAGCAAAAAATTTCAGAATTGCACCTTGCAATGTGGAGATATTACTGTTTGTGCATTTACAATATTCATTGATTTTTGCCATTGAAAAACGTCCAGAAATGTTTGAAGCTACTGACTGAATGAAAGGAGCTGGCATCTCACTCTCTTTGAATCTTCTTTATCATGCTAGGATTAGCAGGAAAAAGCTAAAAATTTCAGAATTGCACCTTGCAATGTGGAGATATTACTGTTTGTGCATTTACAATATTCATTGATTTTTGCCATTGAAAAACATGTTTTTCATATACCAGAAATGTTTGAAGCTACTGACTGAATGAAAGGAGCTGGCATCTCACTCTCTTTGAATCTTCTTTATCATGCTAGGATTAGCAGGAAAAAGCAAAAAATTTCAGAATTGCACCTTGCAATGTGGAGATATTACTGTTTGTGCATTTACAATATTCATTGATTTTTGCCATTGAAAAACGTCCAGAAATGTTTGAAGCTACTGACTGAATGAAAGGAGCTGGCATCTCACTCTCTTTGAATCTTCTTTATCATGCTGGGATTAACAGGAAAAAGCTAAAAATTTCAGAATTGCACCTTGCAATGTGGAGATATTACTGTTTGTGCATTTACAATATTCATTGATTTTTGCCATTGAAAAACATGTTTTTCATATACCAGAAATGTTTGAAGCTACTGACTGAATGAAAGGAGCTGGCATCTCACTCTCTTTGAATCTTCTTTATCATGCTAGGATTAGCAGGAAAAAGCAAAAAATTTCAGAATTGCACCTTGCAATGTGGAGATATTACTGTTTGTGCATTTACAATATTCATTGATTTTTGCCATTGAAAAACATGTTTTTCATATACCAGAAATGTTTGAAGCTACTGACTGAATGAAAGGAGCTGGCATCTCACTCTCTTTGAATCTTCTTTATCATGCTAGGATTAACAGGAAAAAGCTAAAAATTTCAGAATTGCACCGTGCAATGTGGAGATATTACTGTTTGTGCATTTACAATATTCATTGATTTTTGCCATTGAAAAACGTCCAGAAATGTTTGAAGCTACTGACTGAATGAAAGGAGCTGGCATCTCACTCTCTTTGAATCTTCTTTATCATGCTAGGATTAACAGGAAAAAGCTAAAAATTTCAGAATTCCACCGTGCAATGTGGAGATATTACTGTTTGTGCATTTACAATATTCATTGATTTTTGCCATTGAAAAACATGTTTTTCATATACCAGAAATGTTTGAAGCTACTGACTGAATGAAAGGAGCTGGCAGCTCACTCTCTTTGAATCTTCTTTATCATGCTAGGATTAACAGGAAAAAGCTAAAAATTTCAGAATTGCACCTTGCAATGTGGAGATATTACTGTTTGTGCATTTACAATATTCATTGATTTTTGCCATTGAAAAACATGTTTTTCATATACCAGAAATGTTTGAAGCTACTGACTGAATGAAAGGAGCTGGCATCTCACTCTCTTTGAATCTTCTTTATCATGCTAGGATTAGCAGGAAAAAGCAAAAAATTTCAGAATTGCACCTTGCAATGTGGAGATATTACTGTTTGTGCATTTACAATATTCATTGATTTTTGCCATTGAAAAACATGTTTTTCATATACCAGAAATGTTTGAAGCTACTGACTGAATGAAAGGAGCTGGCATCTCACTCTCTTTGAATCTTCTTTATCATGCTAGGATTAACAGGAAAAAGCTAAAAATTTCAGAATTGCACCGTGCAATGTGGAGATATTACTGTTTGTGCATTTACAATATTCATTGATTTTTGCCATTGAAAAACGTCCAGAAATGTTTGAAGCTACTGACTGAATGAAAGGAGCTGGCATCTCACTCTCTTTGAATCTTCTTTATCATGCTAGGATTAGCAGGAAAAAGCAAAAAATTTCAGAATTGCACCGTGCAATGTGGAGATATTACTGTTTGTGCATTTACAATATTCATTGATTTTTGCCATTGAAAAACATGTTTTTCATATACCAGAAATGTTTGAAGCTACTGACTGAATGAAAGGAGCTGGCATCTCACTCTCTTTGAATCTTCTTTATCATGCTAGGATTAACAGGAAAAAGCTAAAAATTTCAGAATTGCACCTTGCAATGTGGAGATATTACTGTTTGTGCATTTACAATATTCATTGATTTTTGCCATTGAAAAACGTCCAGAAATGTTTGAAGCTACTGACTGAATGAAAGGAGCTGGCATCTCACTCTCTTTGAATCTTCTTTATCATGCTAGGATTAGCAGGAAAAAGCAAAAAATTTCAGAATTGCACCGTGCAATGTGGAGATATTACTGTTTGTGCATTTACAATATTCATTGATTTTTGCCATAGAAAAACATGTTTTTCATATACCAGAAATGTTTGAAGCTACTGACTGAATGAAAGGAGCTGGCATTTCACTCTCTTTGAATCTTCTTTATCATGCTAGGATTAACAGGAAAAAGCAAAAAATTTCAGAATTGCACCGTGCAATGTGGAGATATTACTGTTTGTGCATTTACAATATTCATTGATTTTTGCCATTGAAAAACATGTTTTTCATATACCAGAAATGTTTGAAGCTACTGACTGAATGAAAGGAGCTGGCATCTCACTCTCTTTGAATCTTCTTTATCATGCTAGTATTAACAGGAAAAAGCTAAAAATTTCAGAATTGCACCGTGCAATGTGGAGATATTACTGTTTGTGCATTTACAATATTCATTGATTTTTGCCATTGAAAAACATGTTTTTCATATACCAGAAATGTTTGAAGCTACTGACTGAATGAAAGGAGCTGGCATCTCACTCTCTTTGAATCTTCTTTATCATGCTAGGATTAGCAGGAAAAAGCAAAAAATTTCAGAATTGCACCTTGCAATGTGGAGATATTACTGTTTGTGCATTTACAATATTCATTGATTTTTGCCATTGAAAAACATGTTTTTCATATACCAGAAATGTTTGAAGCTACTGACTGAATGAAAGGAGCTGGCATCTCACTCTCTTTGAATCTTCTTTATCATGCTAGGATTAGCAGGAAAAAGCAAAAAATTTCAGAATTGCACCTTGCAATGTGGAGATATTACTGTTTGTGCATTTACAATATTCATTGATTTTTGCCATTGAAAAACATGTTTTTCATATACCAGAAATGTTTGAAGCTACTGACTGAATGAAAGGAGCTGGCATCTCACTCTCTTTGAATCTTCTTTATCATGCTAGGATTAGCAGGAAAAAGCAAAAAATTTCAGAATTGCACCTTGCAATGTGGAGATATTACTGTTTGTGCATTTACAATATTCATTGATTTTTGCCATTGAAAAACATGTTTTTCATATACCAGAAATGTTTGAAGCTACTGACTGAATGAAAGGAGCTGGCATCTCACTCTCTTTGAATCTTCTTTATCATGCTAGGATTAGCAGGAAAAAGTAAAAAATTTCAGAATTGCACCGTGCAATGTGGAGATATTACTGTTTGTGCATTTACAATATTCATTGATTTTTGCCATTGAAAAACGTCCAGAAATGTTTGAAGCTACTGACTGAATGAAAGGAGCTGGAATCTCACTCTCTTTGAATCTTCTTTATCATGCTAGGATTAACAGGAAAAAGCTAAAAATTTCAGAATTGCACCTTGCAATGTGGAGATATTACTGTTTGTGCATTTACAATATTCATTGATTTTTGCCATTGAAAAACGTCCAGAAATGTTTGAAGCTACTGACTGAATGAAAGGAGCTGGCATCTCACTCTCTTTGAATCTTCTTTATCATGCTAGGATTAACAGGAAAAAGCTAAAAATTTCAGAATTGCACCGTGCAATGTGGAGATATTACTGTTTGTGCATTTACAATATTCATTGATTTTTGCCATTGAAAAACATGTTTTTCATATACCAGAAATGTTTGAAGCTACTGACTGAATGAAAGGAGCTGGCATCTCACTCTCTTTGAATCTTCTTTATCATGCTAGGATTAACAGGAAAAAGCTAAAAATTTCAGAATTGCACCTTGCAATGTGGAGATATTACTGTTTGTGCATTTACAATATTCATTGATTTTTGCCATTGAAAAACATGTTTTTCATATACCAGAAATGTTTGAAGCTACTGACTGAATGAAAGGAGCTGGCATCTCACTCTCTTTGAATCTTCTTTATCATGCTAGGATTAACAGGAAAAAGCAAAAAATTTCAGAATTGCACCTTGCAATGTGGAGATATTACTGTTTGTGCATTTACAATATTCATTGATTTTTGCCATTGAAAAACATGTTTTTCATATACCAGAAATGTTTGAAGCTACTGACTGAATGAAAGGAGCTGGCATCTCACTCTCTTTGAATCTTCTTTATCATGCTAGGATTAACAGGAAAAAGCTAAAAATTTCAGAATTGCACCGTGCAATGTGGAGATATTACTGTTTGTGCATTTACAATATTCATTGATTTTTGCCATTGAAAAACATGTTTTTCATATACCAGAAATGTTTGAAGCTACTGACTGAATGAAAGGAGCTGGCATCTCACTCTCTTTGAATCTTCTTTATCATGCTAGGATTAGCAGGAAAAAGCAAAAAATTTCAGAATTGCACCTTGCAATGTGGAGATATTACTGTTTGTGCATTTACAATATTCATTGATTTTTGCCATTGAAAAACATGTTTTTCATATACCAGAAATGTTTGAAGCTACTGACTGAATGAAAGGAGCTGGCATCTCACTCTCTTTGAATCTTCTTTATCATGCTAGGATTAGCAGGAAAAAGCAAAAAATTTCAGAATTGCACCGTGCAATGTGGAGATATTACTGTTTGTGCATTTACAATATTCATTGATTTTTGCCATTGAAAAACGTCCAGAAATGTTTGAAGCTACTGACTGAATGAAAGGAGCTGGCATCTCACTCTCTTTGAATCTTCTTTATCATGCTAGGATTAACAGGAAAAAGCTAAAAATTTCAGAATTGCACCTTGCAATGTGGAGATATTACTGTTTGTGCATTTACAATATTCATTGATTTTTGCCATTGAAAAACGTCCAGAAATGTTTGAAGCTACTGACTGAATGAAAGGAGCTGGCATCTCACTCTCTTTGAATCTTCTTTATCATGCTAGGATTAACAGGAAAAAGCAAAAAATTTCAGAATTGCACCGTGCAATGTGGAGATATTACTGTTTGTGCATTTACAATATTCATTGATTTTTGCCATTGAAAAACGTCCAGAAATGTTTGAAGCTACTGACTGAATGAAAGGAGCTGGCATCTCACTCTCTTTGAATCTTCTTTATCATGCTAGGATTAACAGGAAAAAGCTAAAAATTTCAGAATTGCACCGTGCAATGTGGAGATATTACTGTTTGTGCATTTACAATATTCATTGATTTTTGCCATTGAAAAACATGTTTTTCATATACCAGAAATGTTTGAAGCTACTGACTGAATGAAAGGAGCTGGCATCTCACTCTCTTTGAATCTTCTTTATCATGCTAGGATTAGCAGGAAAAAGCTAAAAATTTCAGAATTGCACCGTGCAATGTGGAGATATTACTGTTTGTGCATTTACAATATTCATTGATTTTTGCCATTGAAAAACATGTTTTTCATATACCAGAAATGTTTGAAGCTACTGACTGAATGAAAGGAGCTGGCATCTCACTCTCTTTGAATCTTCTTTATCATGCTAGGATTAGCAGGAAAAAGCAAAAAATTTCAGAATTGCACCGTGCAATGTGGAGATATTACTGTTTGTGCATTTACAATATTCATTGATTTTTGCCATTGAAAAACGTCCAGAAATGTTTGAAGCTACTGACTGAATGAAAGGAGCTGGCATCTCACTCTCTTTGAATCTTCTTTATCATGCTAGGATTAACTGGAAAAAGCTAAAAATTTCAGAATTGCACCGTGCAATGTGGAGATATTACTGTTTGTGCATTTACAATATTCATTGATTTTTGCCATTGAAAAACATGTTTTTCATATACCAGAAATGTTTGAAGCTACTGACTGAATGAAAGGAGCTGGCATCTCACTCTCTTTGAATCTTCTTTATCATGCTAGGATTAGCAGGAAAAAGCAAAAAATTTCAGAATTGCACCGTGCAATGTGGAGATATTACTGTTTGTGCATTTACAATATTCATTGATTTTTGCCATTGAAAAACATGTTTTTCATATACCAGAAATGTTTGAAGCTACTGACTGAATGAAAGGAGCTGGCATCTCACTCTCTTTGAATCTTCTTTATCATGCTAGGATTAGCAGGAAAAAGCAAAAAATTTCATTATTGCACCGTGCAATGTGGAGATATTACTGTTTGTGCATTTACAATATTCATTGATTTTTGCCATTGAAAAACGTCCAGAAATGTTTGAAGCTACTGACTGAATGAAAGGAGCTGGCATCTCACTCTCTTTGAATCTTCTTTATCATGCTAGGATTAACAGGAAAAAGCAAAAAATTTCAGAATTGCACCGTGCAATGTGGAGATATTACTGTTTGTGCATTTACAATATTCATTGATTTTTGCCATTGAAAAACATGTTTTTCATATACCAGAAATGTTTGAAGCTACTGACTGAATGAAAGGAGCTGGCATCTCACTCTCTTTGAATCTTCTTTATCATGCTAGGATTAACAGGAAAAAGCTAAAAATTTCAGAATTGCACCTTGCAATGTGGAGATATTACTGTTTGTGCATTTACAATATTCATTGATTTTTGCCATTGAAAAACATGTTTTTCATATACCAGAAATGTTTGAAGCTACTGACTGAATGAAAGGAGCTGGCATCTCACTCTCTTTGAATCTTCTTTATCATGCTAGGATTAACAGGAAAAAGCAAAAAATTTCAGAATTGCACCGTGCAATGTGGAGATATTACTGTTTGTGCATTTACAATATTCATTGATTTTTGCCATTGAAAAACATGTTTTTCATATACCAGAAATGTTTGAAGCTACTGACTGAATGAAAGGAGCTGGCATCTCACTCTCTTTGAATCTTCTTTATCATGCTAGGATTAACAGGAAAAAGCTAAAAATTTCAGAATTGCACCGTGCAATGTGGAGATATTACTGTTTGTGCATTTACAATATTCATTGATTTTTGCCATTGAAAAACGTCCAGAAATGTTTGAAGCTACTGACTGAATGAAAGGAGCTGGCATCTCACTCTCTTTGAATCTTCTTTATCATGCTAGGATTAACAGGAAAAAGCTAAAAATTTCAGAATTGCACCGTGCAATGTGGAGATATTACTGTTTGTGCATTTACAATATTCATTGATTTTTGCCATTGAAAAACATGTTTTTCATATACCAGAAATGTTTGAAGCTACTGACTGAATGAAAGGAGCTGGCATCTCACTCTCTTTGAATCTTCTTTATCATGCTAGGGTTAACAGGAAAAAGCTAAAAATTTCAGAATTGCACCGTGCAATGTGGAGATATTACTGTTTGTGCATTTACAATATTCATTGATTTTTGCCATTGAAAAACATGTTTTTCATATACCAGAAATGTTTGAAGCTACTGACTGAATGAAAGGAGCTGGCATCTCACTCTCTTTGAATCTTCTTTATCATGCTAGGATTAGCAGGAAAAAGCAAAAAATTTCAGAATTGCACCGTGCAATGTGGAGATATTACTGTTTGTGCATTTACAATATTCATTGATTTTTGCCATTGAAAAACGTCCAGAAATGTTTGAAGCTACTGACTGAATGAAAGGAGCTGGCATCTCACTCTCTTTGAATCTTCTTTATCATGCTAGGATTAACAGGAAAAAGCAAAAAATTTCAGAATTGCACCGTGCAATGTGGAGATATTACTGTTTGTGCATTTACAATATTCATTGATTTTTGCCATTGAAAAACATGTTTTTCATATACCAGAAATGTTTGAAGCTACTGACTGAATGAAATTAGCTGGCATCTCACTCTCTTTGAATCTTCTTTATCATGCTAGGATTAACAGGAAAAAGCTAAAAATTTCAGAATTGCACCTTGCAATGTGGAGATATTACTGTTTGTGCATTTACAATATTCATTGATTTTTGCCATTGAAAAACATGTTTTTCATATACCAGAAATGTTTGAAGCTACTGACTGAATGAAAGGAGCTGGCATCTCACTCTCTTTGAATCTTCTTTATCATGCTAGGATTAACAGGAAAAAGCTAAAAATTTCAGAATTGCACCGTGCAATGTGGAGATATTACTGTTTGTGCATTTACAATATTCATTGATTTTTGCCATTGAAAAACATGTTTTTCATATACCAGAAATGTTTGAAGCTACTGACTGAATGAAAGGAGCTGGCATCTCACTCTCTTTGAATCTTCTTTATCATGCTAGGATTAGCAGGAAAAAGCAAAAAATTTCAGAATTGCACCGTGCAATGTGGAGATATTACTGTTTGTGCATTTACAATATTCATTGATTTTTGCCATTGAAAAACATGTTTTTCATATACCAGAAATGTTTGAAGCTACTGACTGAATGAAAGGAGCTGGCATCTCACTCTCTATGAATCTTCTTTATCATGCTAGGATTAGCAGGAAAAAGCAAAAAATTTCAGAATTGCACCTTGCAATGTGGAGATATTACTGTTTGTGCATTTACAATATTCATTGATTTTTGCCATTGAAAAACATGTTTTTCATATACCAGAAATGTTTGAAGCTACTGACTGAATGAAAGGAGCTGGCATCTCACTCTCTTTGAATCTTCTTTATCATGCTAGGATTAACAGGAAAAAGCTAAAAATTTCAGAATTGCACCTTGCAATGTGGAGATATTACTGTTTGTGCATTTACAATATTCATTGATTTTTGCCATTGAAAAACATGTTTTTCATATACCAGAAATGTTTGAAGCTACTGACTGAATGAAAGGAGCTGGCATCTCACTCTCTTTGAATCTTCTTTATCATGCTAGGATTAGCAGGAAAAAGCTAAAAATTTCAGAATTGCACCGTGCAATGTGGAGATATTACTGTTTGTGCATTTACAATATTCATTGATTTTTGCCATTGAAAAACATGTTTTTCATATACCAGAAATGTTTGAAGCTACTGACTGAATGAAAGGAGCTGGCATCTCACTCTCTTTGAATCTTCTTTATCATGCTAGGATTAACAGGAAAAAGCTAAAAATTTCAGAATTGCACCGTGCAATGTGGAGATATTACTGTTTGTGCATTTACAATATTCATTGATTTTTGCCATTGAAAAACATGTTTTTCATATACCAGAAATGTTTGAAGCTACTGACTGAATGAAAGGAGCTGGCATCTCACTCTCTTTGAATCTTCTTTATCATGCTAGGATTAGCAGGAAAAAGCAAAAAATTTCAGAATTGCACCTTGCAATGTGGAGATATTACTGTTTGTGCATTTACAATATTCATTGATTTTTGCCATTGAAAAACATGTTTTTCATATACCAGAAATGTTTGAAGCTACTGACTGAATGAAAGGAGCTGGCATCTCACTCTCTTTGAATCTTCTTTATCATGCTAGGATTAGCAGGAAAAAGCAAAAAATTTCAGAATTGCACCTTGCAATGTGGAGATATTACTGTTTGTGCATTTACAATATTCATTGATTTTTGCCATTGAAAAACATGTTTTTCATATACCAGAAATGTTTGAAGCTACTGACTGAATGAAAGGAGCTGGCATCTCACTCTCTTTGAATCTTCTTTATCATGCTAGGATTAGCAGGAAAAAGCAAAAAATTTCAGAATTGCACCTTGCAATGTGGAGATATTACTGTTTGTGCATTTACAATATTCATTGATTTTTGCGATTGAAAAACATGTTTTTCATATACCAGAAATGTTTGAAGCTACTGACTGAATGAAAGGAGCTGGCATCTCACTCTCTTTGAATCTTCTTTATCATGCTAGGATTAGCAGGAAAAAGCAAAAAATTTCAGAATTGCACCGTGCAATGTGAAGATATTACTGTTTGTGCATTTACAATATTCATTGATTTTTGCCATTGAAAAACGTCCAGAAATGTTTGAAGCTACTGACTGAATGAAAGGAGCTGGCATCTCACTCTCTTTGAATCTTCTTTATCATGCTAGGATTAACAGGAAAAAGCTAAAAATTTCAGAATTGCACCTTGCAATGTGGAGATATTACTGTTTGTGCATTTACAATATTCATTGATTTTTGCCATTGAAAAACATGTTTTTCATATACCAGAAATGTTTGAAGCTACTGACTGAATGAAAGGAGCTGGCATCTCACTCTCTTTGAATCTTCTTTATCATGCTAGGATTAGCAGGAAAAAGCAAAAAATTTCAGAATTGCACCGTGCAATGTGGAGATATTACTGTTTGTGCATTTACAATATTCATTGATTTTTGCCATTGAAAAACATGTTTTTCATATACCAGAAATGTTTGAAGCTACTGACTGAATGAAAGGAGCTGGCATCTCACTCTCTTTGAATCTTCTTTATCATGCTAGGATTAGCAGGAAAAAGCAAAAAATTTCAGAATTGCACCGTGCAATGTGGAGATATTACTGTTTGTGCATTTACAATATTCATTGATTTTTGCCATTGAAAAACGTCCAGAAATGTTTGAAGCTACTGACTGAATGAAAGGAGCTGGCATCTCACTCTCTTTGAATCTTCTTTATCATGCTAGGATTAACAGGAAAAAGCAAAAAATTTCAGAATTGCACCGTGCAATGTGGAGATATTACTGTTTGTGCATTTACAATATTCATTGATTTTTGCCATTGAAAAACATGTTTTTCATATACCAGAAATGTTTGAAGCTACTGACTGAATGAAAGGAGCTGGCATCTCACTCTCTTTGAATCTTCTTTATCATGCTAGGATTAACAGGAAAAAGCTAAAAATTTCAGAATTGCACCTTGCAATGTGGAGATATTACTGTTTGTGCATTTACAATATTCATTGATTTTTGCCATTGAAAAACATGTTTTTCATATACCAGAAATGTTTGAAGCTACTGACTGAATGAAAGGAGCTGGCATCTCACTCTCTTTGAATCTTCTTTATCATGCTAGGATTAACAGGAAAAAGCAAAAAATTTCAGAATTGCACCGTGCAATGTGGAGATATTACTGTTTGTGCATTTACAATATTCATTGATTTTTGCCATTGAAAAACATGTTTTTCATATACCAGAAATGTTTGAAGCTACTGACTGAATGAAAGGAGCTGGCATCTCACTCTCTTTGAATCTTCTTTATCATGCTAGGATTAACAGGAAAAAGCTAAAAATTTCAGAATTGCACCGTGCAATGTGGAGATATTACTGTTTGTGCATTTACAATATTCATTGATTTTTGCCATTGAAAAACGTCCAGAAATGTTTGAAGCTACTGACTGAATGAAAGGAGCTGGCATCTCACTCTCTTTGAATCTTCTTTATCATGCTAGGATTAACAGGAAAAAGCTAAAAATTTCAGAATTGCACCGTGCAATGTGGAGATATTACTGTTTGTGCATTTACAATATTCATTGATTTTTGCCATTGAAAAACATGTTTTTCATATACCAGAAATGTTTGAAGCTACTGACTGAATGAAAGGAGCTGGCATCTCACTCTCTTTGAATCTTCTTTATCATGCTAGGATTAACAGGAAAAAGCTAAAAATTTCAGAATTGCACCGTGCAATGTGGAGATATTACTGTTTGTGCATTTACAATATTCATTGATTTTTGCCATTGAAAAACATGTTTTTCATATACCAGAAATGTTTGAAGCTACTGACTGAATGAAAGGAGCTGGCATCTCACTCTCTTTGAATCTTCTTTATCATGCTAGGATTAGCAGGAAAAAGCAAAAAATTTCAGAATTGCACCGTGCAATGTGGAGATATTACTGTTTGTGCATTTACAATATTCATTGATTTTTGCCATTGAAAAACGTCCAGAAATGTTTGAAGCTACTGACTGAATGAAAGGAGCTGGCATCTCACTCTCTTTGAATCTTCTTTATCATGCTAGGATTAACAGGAAAAAGCAAAAAATTTCAGAATTGCACCGTGCAATGTGGAGATATTACTGTTTGTGCATTTACAATATTCATTGATTTTTGCCATTGAAAAACATGTTTTTCATATACCAGAAATGTTTGAAGCTACTGACTGAATGAAAGGAGCTGGCATCTCACTCTCTTTGAATCTTCTTTATCATGCTAGGATTAACAGGAAAAAGCTAAAAATTTCAGAATTGCACCTTGCAATGTGGAGATATTACTGTTTGTGCATTTACAATATTCATTGATTTTTGCCATTGAAAAACATGTTTTTCATATACCAGAAATGTTTGAAGCTACTGACTGAATGAAAGGAGCTGGCATCTCACTCTCTTTGAATCTTCTTTATCATGCTAGGATTAACAGGAAAAAGCTAAAAATTTCAGAATTGCACCGTGCAATGTGGAGATATTACTGTTTGTGCATTTACAATATTCATTGATTTTTGCCATTGAAAAACATGTTTTTCATATACCAGAAATGTTTGAAGCTACTGACTGAATGAAAGGAGCTGGCATCTCACTCTCTTTGAATCTTCTTTATCATGCTAGGATTAGCAGGAAAAAGCAAAAAATTTCAGAATTGCACCGTGCAATGTGGAGATATTACTGTTTGTGCATTTACAATATTCATTGATTTTTGCCATTGAAAAACATGTTTTTCATATACCAGAAATGTTTGAAGCTACTGACTGAATGAAAGGAGCTGGCATCTCACTCTCTTTGAATCTTCTTTATCATGCTAGGATTAGCAGGAAAAAGCAAAAAATTTCAGAATTGCACCTTGCAATGTGGAGATATTACTGTTTGTGCATTTACAATATTCATTGATTTTTGCCATTGAAAAACATGTTTTTCATATACCAGAAATGTTTGAAGCTACTGACTGAATGAAAGGAGCTGGCATCTCACTCTCTTTGAATCTTCTTTATCATGCTAGGATTAACAGGAAAAAGCTAAAAATTTCAGAATTGCACCTTGCAATGTGGAGATATTACTGTTTGTGCATTTACAATATTCATTGATTTTTGCCATTGAAAAACATGTTTTTCATATACCAGAAATATTTGAAGCTACTGACTGAATGAAAGGAGCTGGCATCTCACTCTCTTTGAATCTTCTTTATCATGCTAGGATTAGCAGGAAAAAGCTAAAAATTTCAGAATTGCACCGTGCAATGTGGAGATATTACTGTTTGTGCATTTACAATATTCATTGATTTTTGCCATTGAAAAACATGTTTTTCATATACCAGAAATGTTTGAAGCTACTGACTGAATGAAAGGAGCTGGCATCTCACTCTCTTTGAATCTTCTTTATCATGCTAGGATTAACAGGAAAAAGCTAAAAATTTCAGAATTGCACCGTGCAATGTGGAGATATTACTGTTTGTGCATTTACAATATTCATTGATTTTTGCCATTGAAAAACATGTTTTTCATATACCAGAAATGTTTGAAGCTACTGACTGAATGAAAGGAGCTGGCATCTCACTCTCTTTGAATCTTCTTTATCATGCTAGGATTAGCAGGAAAAAGCAAAAAATTTCAGAATTGCACCTTGCAATGTGGAGATATTACTGTTTGTGCATTTACAATATTCATTGATTTTTGCCATTGAAAAACATGTTTTTCATATACCAGAAATGTTTGAAGCTACTGACTGAATGAAAGGAGCTGGCATCTCACTCTCTTTGAATCTTCTTTATCATGCTAGGATTAGCAGGAAAAAGCAAAAAATTTCAGAATTGCACCTTGCAATGTGGAGATATTACTGTTTGTGCATTTACAATATTCATTGATTTTTGCCATTGAAAAACATGTTTTTCATATACCAGAAATGTTTGAAGCTACTGACTGAATGAAAGGAGCTGGCATCTCACTCTCTTTGAATCTTCTTTATCATGCTAGGATTAGCAGGAAAAAGCAAAAAATTTCAGAATTGCACCTTGCAATGTGGAGATATTACTGTTTGTGCATTTACAATATTCATTGATTTTTGCCATTGAAAAACATGTTTTTCATATACCAGAAATGTTTGAAGCTACTGACTGAATGAAAGGAGCTGGCATCTCACTCTCTTTGAATCTTCTTTATCATGCTAGGATTAGCAGGAAAAAGCAAAAAATTTCAGAATTGCACCGTGCAATGTGGAGATATTACTGTTTGTGCATTTACAATATTCATTGATTTTTGCCATTGAAAAACGTCCAGAAATGTTTGAAGCTACTGACTGAATGAAAGGAGCTGGCATCTCACTCTCTTTGAATCTTCTTTATCATGCTAGGATTAACAGGAAAAAGCTAAAAATTTCAGAATTGCACCTTGCAATGTGGAGATATTACTGTTTGTGCATTTACAATATTCATTGATTTTTGCCATTGAAAAACGTCCAGAAATGTTTGAAGCTACTGACTGAATGAAAGGAGCTGGCATCTCACTCTCTTTGAATCTTCTTTATCATGCTAGGATTAACAGGAAAAAGCTAAAAATTTCAGAATTGCACCGTGCAATGTGGAGATATTACTGTTTGTGCATTTACAATATTCATTGATTTTTGCCATTGAAAAACATGTTTTTCATATACCAGAAATGTTTGAAGCTACTGACTGAATGAAAGGAGCTGGCATCTCACTCTCTTTGAATCTTCTTTATCATGCTAGGATTAACAGGAAAAAGCTAAAAATTTCAGAATTGCACCTTGCAATGTGGAGATATTACTGTTTGTGCATTTACAATATTCATTGATTTTTGCCATTGAAAAACATGTTTTTCATATACCAGAAATGTTTGAAGCTACTGACTGAATGAAAGGAGCTGGCATCTCACTCTCTTTGAATCTTCTTTATCATGCTAGGATTAACAGGAAAAAGCAAAAAATTTCAGAATTGCACCTTGCAATGTGGAGATATTACTGTTTGTGCATTTACAATATTCATTGATTTTTGCCATTGAAAAACATGTTTTTCATATACCAGAAATGTTTGAAGCTACTGACTGAATGAAAGGAGCTGGCATCTCACTCTCTTTGAATCTTCTTTATCATGCTAGGATTAACAGGAAAAAGCTAAAAATTTCAGAATTGCACCGTGCAATGTGGAGATATTACTGTTTGTGCATTTACAATATTCATTGATTTTTGCCATTGAAAAACATGTTTTTCATATACCAGAAATGTTTGAAGCTACTGACTGAATGAAAGGAGCTGGCATCTCACTCTCTTTGAATTTTCTTTATCATGCTAGGATTAGCAGGAAAAAGCAAAAAATTTCAGAATTGCACCTTGCAATGTGGAGATATTACTGTTTGTGCATTTACAATATTCATTGATATTTGCCATTGAAAAACATGTTTTTCATATACCAGAAATGTTTGAAGCTACTGACTGAATGAAAGGAGCTGGCATCTCACTCTCTTTGAATCTTCTTTATCATGCTAGGATTAGCAGGAAAAAGCAAAAAATTTCAGAATTGCACCTTGCAATGTGGAGATATTACTGTTTGTGCATTTACAATATTCATTGATTTTTGCCATTGAAAAACATGTTTTTCATATACCAGAAATGTTTGAAGCTACTGACTGAATGAAAGGAGCTGGCATCTCACTCTCTTTGAATCTTCTTTATCATGCTAGGATTAGCAGGAAAAAGCAAAAAATTTCAGAATTGCACCGTGCAATGTGGAGATATTACTGTTTGTGCATTTACAATATTCATTGATTTTTGCCATTGAAAAACGTCCAGAAATGTTTGAAGCTACTGACTGAATGAAAGGAGCTGGCATCTCACTCTCTTTGAATCTTCTTTATCATGCTAGGATTAACAGGAAAAAGCTAAAAATTTCAGAATTGCACCTTGCAATGTGGAGATATTACTGTTTGTGCATTTACAATATTCATTGATTTTTGCCATTGAAAAACGTCCAGAAATGTTTGAAGCTACTGACTGAATGAAAGGAGCTGGCATCTCACTCTCTTTGAATCTTCTTTATCATGCTAGGATTAACAGGAAAAAGCAAAAAATTTCAGAATTGCACCGTGCAATGTGGAGATATTACTGTTTGTGCATTTACAATATTCATTGATTTTTGCCATTGAAAAACGTCCAGAAATGTTTGAAGCTACTGACTGAATGAAAGGAGCTGGCATCTCACTCTCTTTGAATCTTCTTTATCATGCTAGGATTAACAGGAAAAAGCT
>NW_027371455.1:0-27166 GCF_046119375.1 Phyllobates terribilis
AATTTTTCCTGTTAATCCTAGCATGATAAAGAAGATTCAAAGAGAGTGAGATGCCAGCTCCTTTCATTCAGTCAGTAGCTTCAAACATTTCTGGTATATGAAAAACATGTTTTTCAATGGCAAAAATCAATGAATATTGTAAATGCACAAACAGTAATATCTCCACATTGCAAGGTGCAATTCTGAAATTTTTTGCTTTTTCCTGCTAATCCTAGCATGATAAAGAAGATTCAAAGAGAGTGAGATGCCAGCTCCTTTCATTCAGTCAGTAGCTTCAAACATTTCTGGTATATGAAAAACATGTTTTTCAATGGCAAAAATCAATGAATATTGTAAATGCACAAACAGTAATATCTCCACATTGCACGGTGCAATTCTGAAATTTTTAGCTTTTTCCTGTTAATCCTAGCATGATAAAGAAGATTCAAAGAGAGTGAGATGCCAGCTCCTTTCATTCAGTCAGTAGCTTCAAACATTTCTGGTATATGAAAAACATGTTTTTCAATGGCAAAAATCAATGAATATTGTAAATGCACAAACAGTAATATCTCCACATTGCACGGTGCAATTCTGAAATTTTTAGCTTTTTCCTGTTAATCCTAGCATGATAAAGAAGATTCAAAGAGAGTGAGATGCCAGCTCCTTTCATTCAGTCAGTAGCTTCAAACATTTCTGGTATATGAAAAACGTTTTTCAATGGCAAAAATCAATGAATATTGTAAATGCACAAACAGTAATATCTCCACATTGCAAGGTGCAATTCTGAAATTTTTTGCTTTTTCCTGTTAATCCTAGCATGATAAAGAAGATTCAAAGAGAGTGAGATGCCAGCTCCTTTCATTCAGTCAGTAGCTTCAAACATTTCTGGTATATGAAAAACATGTTTTTCAATGGCAAAAATCAATGAATATTGTAAATGCACAAACAGTAATATCTCCACATTGCAAGGTGCAATTCTGAAATTTTTTGCTTTTTCCTGCTAATCCTAGCATGATAAAGAAGATTCAAAGAGAGTGAGATGCCAGCTCCTTTCATTCAGTCAGTAGCTTCAAACATTTCTGGTATATGAAAAACATGTTTTTCAATGGCAAAAATCAATGAATATTGTAAATGCACAAACAGTAATATCTCCACATTGCACGGTGCAATTCTGAAATTTTTAGCTTTTTCCTGTTAATCCTAGCATGATAAAGAAGATTCAAAGAGAGTGAGATGCCAGCTCCTTTCATTCAGTCAGTAGCTTCAAACATTTCTGGTATATGAAAAACATGTTTTTCAATGGCAAAAATCAATGAATATTGTAAATGCACAAACAGTAATATCTCCACATTGCAAGGTGCCATTCTGAAATTTTTTGCTTTTTCCTGCTAATCCTAGCATGATAAAGAAGATTCAAAGAGAGTGAGATGCCAGCTCCTTTCATTCAGTCAGTAGCTTCAAACATTTCTGGTATATGAAAAACATGTTTTTCAATGGCAAAAATCAATGAATATTGTAAATGCACAAACAGTAATATCTCCACATTGCAAGGTGCAATTCTGAAATTTTTTGCTTTTTCCTGCTAATCCTAGCATGATAAAGAAGATTCAAAGAGAGTGAGATGCCAGCTCCTTTCATTCAGTCAGTAGCTTCAAACATTTCTGGTATATGAAAAACATGTTTTTCAATGGCAAAAATCAATGAATATTGTAAATGCACAAACAGTAATATCTCAACATTGCACGGTGCAATTCTGAAATTTTTAGCTTTTTCCTGTTAATCCTAGCATGATAAAGAAGATTCAAAGAGAGTGAGATGCCAGCTCCTTTCATTCAGTCAGTAGCTTCAAACATTTCTGGTATATGAAAAACATGTTTTTCAATGGCAAAAATCAATGAATATTGTAAATGCACAAACAGTAATATCTCCACATTGCAAGGTGCAATTCTGAAATTTTTTGCTTTTTCCTGCTAATCCTAGCATGATAAAGAAGATTCAAAGAGAGTGAGATGCCAGCTCCTTTCATTCAGTCAGTAGCTTCAAACATTTCTGGTATATGAAAAACATGTTTTTCAATGGCAAAAATCAATGAATATTGTAAATGCACAAACAGTAATATCTCCACATTGCACGGTGCAATTCTGAAATTTTTAGCTTTTTCCTGTTAATCCTAGCATGATAAAGAAGATTCAAAGAGAGTGAGATGCCAGCTCCTTTCATTCAGTCAGTAGCTTCAAACATTTCTGGTATATGAAAAACATGTTTTTCAATGGCAAAAATCAATGAATATTGTAAATGCACAAACAGTAATATCTCCACATTGCAAGGTGCAATTCTGAAATTTTTTGCTTTTTCCTGCTAATCCTAGCATGATAAAGAAGATTCAAAGAGAGTGAGATGCCAGCTCCTTTCATTCAGTCAGTAGCTTCAAACATTTCTGGTATATGAAAAACATGTTTTTCAATGGCAAAAATCAATGAATATTGTAAATGCACAAACAGTAATATCTCCACATTGCACGGTGCAATTCTGAAATTTTTAGCTTTTTCCTGTTAATCCTAGCATGATAAAGAAGATTCAAAGAGAGTGAGATGCCAGCTCCTTTCATTCAGTCAGTAGCTTCAAACATTTCTGGTATATGAAAAACATGTTTTTCAATGGCAAAAATCAATGAATATTGTAAATGCACAAACAGTAATATCTCCACATTGCAAGGTGCAATTCTGAAATTCTTTGCTTTTTCCTGTTAATCCTAGCATGATAAAGAAGATTCAAAGAGAGTGAGATGCCAGCTCCTTTCATTCAGTCAGTAGCTTCAAACATTTCTGGTATATGAAAAACATGTTTTTCAATGGCAAAAATCAATGAATATTGTAAATGCACAAACAGTAATATCTCCACATTGCAAGGTGCAATTCTGAAATTTTTTGCTTTTTCCTGCTAATCCTAGCATGATAAAGAAGATTCAAAGAGAGTGAGATGCCAGCTCCTTTCATTCAGTCAGTAGCTTCAAACATTTCTGGTATATGAAAAACATGTTTTTCAATGGCAAAAATCAATGAATATTGTAAATGCACAAACAGTAATATCTCCACATTGCACGGTGCAATTCTGAAATTTTTAGCTTTTTCCTGTTAATCCTAGCATGATAAAGATTCAAAGAGAGTGAGATGCCAGCTCCTTTCATTCAGTCAGTAGCTTCAAACATTTCTGGTATATGAAAAACATGTTTTTCAATGGCAAAAATCAATGAATATTGTAAATGCACAAACAGTAATATCTCCACATTGCAAGGTGCAATTCTGAAATTCTTTGCTTTTTCCTGTTAATCCTAGCATGATAAAGAAGATTCAAAGAGAGTGAGATGCCAGCTCCTTTCATTCAGTCAGTAGCTTCAAACATTTCTGGTATATGAAAAACATGTTTTTCAATGGCAAAAATCAATGAATATTGTAAATGCACAAACAGTAATATCTCCACATTGCAAGGTGCAATTCTGAAATTTTTTGCTTTTTCCTGCTAATCCTAGCATGATAAAGAAGATTCAAAGAGAGTGAGATGCCAGCTCCTTTCATTCAGTCAGTAGCTTCAAACATTTCTGGTATATGAAAAACATGTTTTTCAATGGCAAAAATCAATGAATATTGTAAATGCACAAACAGTAATATCTCAACATTGCACGGTGCAATTCTGAAATTTTTAGCTTTTTCCTGTTAATCCTAGCATGATAAAGAAGATTCAAAGAGAGTGAGATGCCAGCTCCTTTCATTCAGTCAGTAGCTTCAAACATTTCTGGTATATGAAAAACATGTTTTTCAATGGCAAAAATCAATGAATATTGTAAATGCACAAACAGTAATATCTCCACATTGCAAGGTGCAATTCTGAAATTTTTTGCTTTTTCCTGCTAATCCTAGCATGATAAAGAAGATTCAAAGAGAGTGAGATGCCAGCTCCTTTCATTCAGTCAGTAGCTTCAAACATTTCTGGTATATGAAAAACATGTTTTTCAATGGCAAAAATCAATGAATATTGTAAATGCACAAACAGTAATATCTCCACATTGCACGGTGCAATTCTGAAATTTTTAGCTTTTTCCTGTTAATCCTAGCATGATAAAGAAGATTCAAAGAGAGTGAGATGCCAGCTCCTTTCATTCAGTCAGTAGCTTCAAACATTTCTGGTATATGAAAAACATGTTTTTCAATGGCAAAAATCAATGAATATTGTAAATGCACAAACAGTAATATCTCCACATTGCAAGGTGCAATTCTGAAATTTTTTGCTTTTTCCTGCTAATCCTAGCATGATAAAGAAGATTCAAAGAGAGTGAGATGCCAGCTCCTTTCATTCAGTCAGTAGCTTCAAACATTTCTGGTATATGAAAAACATGTTTTTCAATGGCAAAAATCAATGAATATTGTAAATGCACAAACAGTAATATCTCCACATTGCACGGTGCAATTCTGAAATTTTTAGCTTTTTCCTGTTAATCCTAGCATGATAAAGAAGATTCAAAGAGAGTGAGATGCCAGCTCCTTTCATTCAGTCAGTAGCTTCAAACATTTCTGGTATATGAAAAACATGTTTTTCAATGGCAAAAATCAATGAATATTGTAAATGCACAAACAGTAATATCTCCACATTGCAAGGTGCAATTCTGAAATTCTTTGCTTTTTCCTGTTAATCCTAGCATGATAAAGAAGATTCAAAGAGAGTGAGATGCCAGCTCCTTTCATTCAGTCAGTAGCTTCAAACATTTCTGGTATATGAAAAACATGTTTTTCAATGGCAAAAATCAATGAATATTGTAAATGCACAAACAGTAATATCTCCACATTGCAAGGTGCAATTCTGAAATTTTTTGCTTTTTCCTGCTAATCCTAGCATGATAAAGAAGATTCAAAGAGAGTGAGATGCCAGCTCCTTTCATTCAGTCAGTAGCTTCAAACATTTCTGGTATATGAAAAACATGTTTTTCAATGGCAAAAATCAATGAATATTGTAAATGCACAAACAGTAATATCTCCACATTGCACGGTGCAATTCTGAAATTTTTAGCTTTTTCCTGTTAATCCTTGCATGATAAAGAAGATTCAAAGAGAGTGAGATGCCAGCTCCTTTCATTCAGTCAGTAGCTTCAAACATTTCTGGTATATGAAAAACATGTTTTTCAATGGCAAAAATCAATGAATATTGTAAATGCACAAACAGTAATATCTCCACATTGCACGGTGCAATTCTGAAATTTTTAGCTTTTTCCTGTTAATCCTAGCATGATAAAGAAGATTCAAAGAGAGTGAGATGCCAGCTCCTTTCATTCAGTCAGTAGCTTCAAACATTTCTGGTATATGAAAAACATGTTTTTCAATGGCAAAAATCAATGAATATTGTAAATGCACAAACAGTAATATCTCCACATTGCAAGGTGCAATTCTGAAATTCTTTGCTTTTTCCTGTTAATCCTAGCATGATAAAGAAGATTCAAAGAGAGTGAGATGCCAGCTCCTTTCATTCAGTCAGTAGCTTCAAACATTTCTGGTATATGAAAAACATGTTTTTCAATGGCAAAAATCAATGAATATTGTAAATGCACAGTAATATCTCCACATTGCAAGGTGCAATTCTGAAATTTTTTGCTTTTTCCTGCTAATCCTAGCATGATAAAGAAGATTCAAAGAGAGTGAGATGCCAGCTCCTTTCATTCAGTCAGTAGCTTCAAACATTTCTGGTATATGAAAAACATGTTTTTCAATGGCAAAAATCAATGAATATTGTAAATGCACAAACAGTAATATCTCCACATTGCACGGTGCAATTCTGAAATTTTTAGCTTTTTCCTGTTAATCCTAGCATGATAAAGAAGATTCAAAGAGAGTGAGATGCCAGCTCCTTTCATTCAGTCAGTAGCTTCAAACATTTCTGGTATATGAAAAACATGTTTTTCAATGGCAAAAATCAATGAATATTGTAAATGCACAAACAGTAATATCTCCACATTGCAAGGTGCAATTCTGAAATTTTTTGCTTTTTCCTGCTAATCCTAGCATGATAAAGAAGATTCAAAGAGAGTGAGATGCCAGCTCCTTTCATTCAGTCAGTAGCTTCAAACATTTCTGGTATATGAAAAACATGTTTTTCAATGGCAAAAATCAATGAATATTGTAAATGCACAAACAGTAATATCTCCACATTGCACGGTGCAATTCTGAAATTTTTAGCTTTTTCCTGTTAATCCTAGCATGATAAAGAAGATTCAAAGAGAGTGAGATGCCAGCTCCTTTCATTCAGTCAGTAGCTTCAAACATTTCTGGTATATGAAAAACATGTTTTTCAATGGCAAAAATCAATGAATATTGTAAATGCACAAACAGTAATATCTCCACATTGCAAGGTGCAATTCTGAAATTCTTTGCTTTTTCCTGTTAATCCTAGCATGATAAAGAAGATTCAAAGAGAGTGAGATGCCAGCTCCTTTCATTCAGTCAGTAGCTTCAAACATTTCTGGTATATGAAAAACATGTTTTTCAATGGCAAAAATCAATGAATATTGTAAATGCACAAACAGTAATATCTCCACATTGCAAGGTGCAATTCTGAAATTTTTTGCTTTTTCCTGCTAATCCTAGCATGATAAAGAAGATTCAAAGAGAGTGAGATGCCAGCTCCTTTCATTCAGTCAGTAGCTTCAAACATTTCTGGTATATGAAAAACATGTTTTTCAATGGCAAAAATCAATGAATATTGTAAATGCACAAACAGTAATATCTCCACATTGCACGGTGCAATTCTGAAATTTTTAGCTTTTTCCTGTTAATCCTAGCATGATAAAGATTCAAAGAGAGTGAGATGCCAGCTCCTTTCATTCAGTCAGTAGCTTCAAACATTTCTGGTATATGAAAAACATGTTTTTCAATGGCAAAAATCAATGAATATTGTAAATGCACAAACAGTAATATCTCCACATTGCAAGGTGCAATTCTGAAATTCTTTGCTTTTTGCTGTTAATCCTAGCATGATAAAGAAGATTCAAAGAGAGTGAGATGCCAGCTCCTTTCATTCAGTCAGTAGCTTCAAACATTTCTGGTATATGAAAAACATGTTTTTCAATGGCAAAAATCAATGAATATTGTAAATGCACAAACAGTAATATCTCCACATTGCAAGGTGCAATTCTGAAATTTTTTGCTTTTTCCTGCTAATCCTAGCATGATAAAGAAGATTCAAAGAGAGTGAGATGCCAGCTCCTTTCATTCAGTCAGTAGCTTCAAACATTTCTGGTATATGAAAAACATGTTTTTCAATGGCAAAAATCAATGAATATTGTAAATGCACAAACAGTAATATCTCAACATTGCACGGTGCAATTCTGAAATTTTTAGCTTTTTCCTGTTAATCCTAGCATGATAAAGAAGATTCAAAGAGAGTGAGATGCCAGCTCCTTTCATTCAGTCAGTAGCTTCAAACATTTCTGGTATATGAAAAACATGTTTTTCAATGGCAAAATCAATGAATATTGTAAATGCACAAACAGTAATATCTCCACATTGCAAGGTGCAATTCTGAAATTTTTTGCTTTTTCCTGCTAATCCTAGCATGATAAAGAAGATTCAAAGAGAGTGAGATGCCAGCTCCTTTCATTCAGTCAGTAGCTTCAAACATTTCTGGTATATGAAAAACATGTTTTTCAATGGCAAAAATCAATGAATATTGTAAATGCACAAACAGTAATATCTCCACATTGCACGGTGCAATTCTGAAATTTTTAGCTTTTTCCTGTTAATCCTAGCATGATAAAGAAGATTCAAAGAGAGTGAGATGCCAGCTCCTTTCATTCAGTCAGTAGCTTCAAACATTTCTGGTATATGAAAAACATGTTTTTCAATGGCAAAAATCAATGAATATTGTAAATGCACAAACAGTAATATCTCCACATTGCAAGGTGCAATTCTGAAATTTTTTGCTTTTTCCTGCTAATCCTAGCATGATAAAGAAGATTCAAAGAGAGTGAGATGCCAGCTCCTTTCATTCAGTCAGTAGCTTCAAACATTTCTGGTATATGAAAAACATGTTTTTCAATGGCAAAAATCAATGAATATTGTAAATGCACAAACAGTAATATCTCCACATTGCACGGTGCAATTCTGAAATTTTTAGCTTTTTCCTGTTAATCCTAGCATGATAAAGAAGATTCAAAGAGAGTGAGATGCCAGCTCCTTTCATTCAGTCAGTAGCTTCAAACATTTCTGGTATATGAAAAACATGTTTTTCAATGGCAAAAATCAATGAATATTGTAAATGCACAAACAGTAATATCTCCACATTGCAAGGTGCAATTCTGAAATTCTTTGCTTTTTCCTGTTAATCCTAGCATGATAAAGAAGATTCAAAGAGAGTGAGATGCCAGCTCCTTTCATTCAGTCAGTAGCTTCAAACATTTCTGGTATATGAAAAACATGTTTTTCAATGGCAAAAATCAATGAATATTGTAAATGCACAAACAGTAATATCTCCACATTGCAAGGTGCAATTCTGAAATTTTTTGCTTTTTCCTGCTAATCCTAGCATGATAAAGAAGATTCAAAGAGAGTGAGATGCCAGCTCCTTTCATTCAGTCAGTAGCTTCAAACATTTCTGGTATATGAAAAACATGTTTTTCAATGGCAAAAATCAATGAATATTGTAAATGCACAAACAGTAATATCTCCACATTGCACGGTGCAATTCTGAAATTTTTAGCTTTTTCCTGTTAATCCTTGCATGATAAAGAAGATTCAAAGAGAGTGAGATGCCAGCTCCTTTCATTCAGTCAGTAGCTTCAAACATTTCTGGTATATGAAAAACATGTTTTTCAATGGCAAAAATCAATGAATATTGTAAATGCACAAACAGTAATATCTCCACATTGCACGGTGCAATTCTGAAATTTTTAGCTTTTTCCTGTTAATCCTAGCATGATAAAGAAGATTCAAAGAGAGTGAGATGCCAGCTCCTTTCATTCAGTCAGTAGCTTCAAACATTTCTGGTATATGAAAAACATGTTTTTCAATGGCAAAAATCAATGAATATTGTAAATGCACAAACAGTAATATCTCCACATTGCAAGGTGCAATTCTGAAATTCTTTGCTTTTTCCTGTTAATCCTAGCATGATAAAGAAGATTCAAAGAGAGTGAGATGCCAGCTCCTTTCATTCAGTCAGTAGCTTCAAACATTTCTGGTATATGAAAAACATGTTTTTCAATGGCAAAAATCAATGAATATTGTAAATGCACAGTAATATCTCCACATTGCAAGGTGCAATTCTGAAATTTTTTGCTTTTTCCTGCTAATCCTAGCATGATAAAGAAGATTCAAAGAGAGTGAGATGCCAGCTCCTTTCATTCAGTCAGTAGCTTCAAACATTTCTGGTATATGAAAAACATGTTTTTCAATGGCAAAAATCAATGAATATTGTAAATGCACAAACAGTAATATCTCCACATTGCAAGGTGCAATTCTGAAATTCTTTGCTTTTTCCTGTTAATCCTAGCATGATAAAGAAGATTCAAAGAGAGTGAGATGCCAGCTCCTTTCATTCAGTCAGTAGCTTCAAACATTTCTGGTATATGAAAAACATGTTTTTCAATGGCAAAAATCAATGAATATTGTAAATGCACAAACAGTAATATCTCCACATTGCAAGGTGCAATTCTGAAATTTTTTGCTTTTTCCTGCTAATCCTAGCATGATAAAGAAGATTCAAAGAGAGTGAGATGCCAGCTCCTTTCATTCAGTCAGTAGCTTCAAACATTTCTGGTATATGAAAAACATGTTTTTCAATGGCAAAAATCAATGAATATTGTAAATGCACAAACAGTAATATCTCCACATTGCAAGGTGCAATTCTGAAATTTTTTGCTTTTTCCTGCTAATCCTAGCATGATAAAGAAGATTCAAAGAGAGTGAGATGCCAGCTCCTTTCATTCAGTCAGTAGCTTCAAACATTTCTGGTATATGAAAAACATGTTTTTCAATGGCAAAAATCAATGAATATTGTAAATGCACAAACAGTAATATCTCCACATTGCACGGTGCAATTCTGAAATTTTTAGCTTTTTCCTGTTAATCCTAGCATGATAAAGAAGATTCAAAGAGAGTGAGATGCCAGCTCCTTTCATTCAGTCAGTAGCTTCAAACATTTCTGGTATATGAAAAACGTTTTTCAATGGCAAAAATCAATGAATATTGTAAATGCACAAACAGTAATATCTCCACATTGCAAGGTGCAATTCTGAAATTCTTTGCTTTTTCCTGTTAATCCTAGCATGATAAAGAAGATTCAAAGAGAGTGAGATGCCAGCTCCTTTCATTCAGTCAGTAGCTTCAAACATTTCTGGTATATGAAAAACATGTTTTTCAATGGCAAAAATCAATGAATATTGTAAATGCACAAACAGTAATATCTCCACATTGCAAGGTGCAATTCTGAAATTTTTTGCTTTTTCCTGCTAATCCTAGCATGATAAAGAAGATTCAAAGAGAGTGAGATGCCAGCTCCTTTCATTCAGTCAGTAGCTTCAAACATTTCTGGTATATGAAAAACATGTTTTTCAATGGCAAAAATCAATGAATATTGTAAATGCACAAACAGTAATATCTCCACATTGCACGGTGCAATTCTGAAATTTTTAGCTTTTTCCTGTTAATCCTTGCATGATAAAGAAGATTCAAAGAGAGTGAGATGCCAGCTCCTTTCATTCAGTCAGTAGCTTCAAACATTTCTGGTATATGAAAAACATGTTTTTCAATGGCAAAAATCAATGAATATTGTAAATGCACAAACAGTAATATCTCCACATTGCACGGTGCAATTCTGAAATTTTTAGCTTTTTCCTGTTAATCCTAGCATGATAAAGAAGATTCAAAGAGAGTGAGATGCCAGCTCCTTTCATTCAGTCAGTAGCTTCAAACATTTCTGGTATATGAAAAACATGTTTTTCAATGGCAAAAATCAATGAATATTGTAAATGCACAAACAGTAATATCTCCACATTGCAAGGTGCAATTCTGAAATTCTTTGCTTTTTCCTGTTAATCCTAGCATGATAAAGAAGATTCAAAGAGAGTGAGATGCCAGCTCCTTTCATTCAGTCAGTAGCTTCAAACATTTCTGGTATATGAAAAACATGTTTTTCAATGGCAAAAATCAATGAATATTGTAAATGCACAGTAATATCTCCACATTGCAAGGTGCAATTCTGAAATTCTTTGCTTTTTCCTGTTAATCCTAGCATGATAAAGAAGATTCAAAGAGAGTGAGATGCCAGCTCCTTTCATTCAGTCAGTAGCTTCAAACATTTCTGGTATATGAAAAACATGTTTTTCAATGGCAAAAATCAATGAATATTGTAAATGCACAAACAGTAATATCTCCACATTGCAAGGTGCAATTCTGAAATTTTTTGCTTTTTCCTGCTAATCCTAGCATGATAAAGAAGATTCAAAGAGAGTGAGATGCCAGCTCCTTTCATTCAGTCAGTAGCTTCAAACATTTCTGGTATATGAAAAACATGTTTTTCAATGGCAAAAATCAATGAATATTGTAAATGCACAAACAGTAATATCTCCACATTGCAAGGTGCAATTCTGAAATTTTTTGCTTTTTCCTGCTAATCCTAGCATGATAAAGAAGATTCAAAGAGAGTGAGATGCCAGCTCCTTTCATTCAGTCAGTAGCTTCAAACATTTCTGGTATATGAAAAACATGTTTTTCAATGGCAAAAATCAATGAATATTGTAAATGCACAAACAGTAATATCTCCACATTGCACGGTGCAATTCTGAAATTTTTAGCTTTTTCCTGTTAATCCTAGCATGATAAAGAAGATTCAAAGAGAGTGAGATGCCAGCTCCTTTCATTCAGTCAGTAGCTTCAAACATTTCTGGTATATGAAAAACATGTTTTTCAATGGCAAAAATCAATGAATATTGTAAATGCACAAACAGTAATATCTCCACATTGCAAGGTGCAATTCTGAAATTCTTTGCTTTTTCCTGTTAATCCTAGCATGATAAAGAAGATTCAAAGAGAGTGAGATGCCAGCTCCTTTCATTCAGTCAGTAGCTTCAAACATTTCTGGTATATGAAAAACATGTTTTTCAATGGCAAAAATCAATGAATATTGTAAATGCACAAACAGTAATATCTCCACATTGCACGGTGCAATTCTGAAATTTTTAGCTTTTTCCTGTTAATCCTAGCATGATAAAGAAGATTCAAAGAGAGTGAGATGCCAGCTCCTTTCATTCAGTCAGTAGCTTCAAACATTTCTGGTATATGAAAAACATGTTTTTCAATGGCAAAAATCAATGAATATTGTAAATGCACAAACAGTAATATCTCCACATTGCAAGGTGCAATTCTGAAATTCTTTGCTTTTTCCTGTTAATCCTAGCATGATAAAGAAGATTCAAAGAGAGTGAGATGCCAGCTCCTTTCATTCAGTCAGTAGCTTCAAACATTTCTGGTATATGAAAAACATGTTTTTCAATGGCAAAAATCAATGAATATTGTAAATGCACAGTAATATCTCCACATTGCAAGGTGCAATTCTGAAATTTTTTGCTTTTTCCTGCTAATCCTAGCATGATAAAGAAGATTCAAAGAGAGTGAGATGCCAGCTCCTTTCATTCAGTCAGTAGCTTCAAACATTTCTGGTATATGAAAAACATGTTTTTCAATGGCAAAAATCAATGAATATTGTAAATGCACAAACAGTAATATCTCCACATTGCACGGTGCAATTCTGAAATTTTTAGCTTTTTCCTGTTAATCCTAGCATGATAAAGAAGATTCAAAGAGAGTGAGATGCCAGCTCCTTTCATTCAGTCAGTAGCTTCAAACATTTCTGGTATATGAAAAACGTTTTTCAATGGCAAAAATCAATGAATATTGTAAATGCACAAACAGTAATATCTCCACATTGCAAGGTGCAATTCTGAAATTCTTTGCTTTTTCCTGTTAATCCTAGCATGATAAAGAAGATTCAAAGAGAGTGAGATGCCAGCTCCTTTCATTCAGTCAGTAGCTTCAAACATTTCTGGTATATGAAAAACATGTTTTTCAATGGCAAAAATCAATGAATATTGTAAATGCACAAACAGTAATATCTCCACATTGCAAGGTGCAATTCTGAAATTTTTTGCTTTTTCCTGCTAATCCTAGCATGATAAAGAAGATTCAAAGAGAGTGAGATGCCAGCTCCTTTCATTCAGTCAGTAGCTTCAAACATTTCTGGTATATGAAAAACATGTTTTTCAATGGCAAAAATCAATGAATATTGTAAATGCACAAACAGTAATATCTCCACATTGCACGGTGCAATTCTGAAATTTTTAGCTTTTTCCTGTTAATCCTTGCATGATAAAGAAGATTCAAAGAGAGTGAGATGCCAGCTCCTTTCATTCAGTCAGTAGCTTCAAACATTTCTGGTATATGAAAAACATGTTTTTCAATGGCAAAAATCAATGAATATTGTAAATGCACAAACAGTAATATCTCCACATTGCACGGTGCAATTCTGAAATTTTTAGCTTTTTCCTGTTAATCCTAGCATGATAAAGAAGATTCAAAGAGAGTGAGATGCCAGCTCCTTTCATTCAGTCAGTAGCTTCAAACATTTCTGGTATATGAAAAACATGTTTTTCAATGGCAAAAATCAATGAATATTGTAAATGCACAAACAGTAATATCTCCACATTGCAAGGTGCAATTCTGAAATTCTTTGCTTTTTCCTGTTAATCCTAGCATGATAAAGAAGATTCAAAGAGAGTGAGATGCCAGCTCCTTTCATTCAGTCAGTAGCTTCAAACATTTCTGGTATATGAAAAACATGTTTTTCAATGGCAAAAATCAATGAATATTGTAAATGCACAGTAATATCTCCACATTGCAAGGTGCAATTCTGAAATTCTTTGCTTTTTCCTGTTAATCCTAGCATGATAAAGAAGATTCAAAGAGAGTGAGATGCCAGCTCCTTTCATTCAGTCAGTAGCTTCAAACATTTCTGGTATATGAAAAACATGTTTTTCAATGGCAAAAATCAATGAATATTGTAAATGCACAAACAGTAATATCTCCACATTGCAAGGTGCAATTCTGAAATTTTTTGCTTTTTCCTGCTAATCCTAGCATGATAAAGAAGATTCAAAGAGAGTGAGATGCCAGCTCCTTTCATTCAGTCAGTAGCTTCAAACATTTCTGATATATGAAAAACATGTTTTTCAATGGCAAAAATCAATGAATATTGTAAATGCACAAACAGTAATATCTCCACATTGCAAGGTGCAATTCTGAAATTTTTTGCTTTTTCCTGCTAATCCTAGCATGATAAAGAAGATTCAAAGAGAGTGAGATGCCAGCTCCTTTCATTCAGTCAGTAGCTTCAAACATTTCTGGTATATGAAAAACATGTTTTTCAATGGCAAAAATCAATGAATATTGTAAATGCACAAACAGTAATATCTCCACATTGCACGGTGCAATTCTGAAATTTTTAGCTTTTTCCTGTTAATCCTAGCATGATAAAGAAGATTCAAAGAGAGTGAGATGCCAGCTCCTTTCATTCAGTCAGTAGCTTCAAACATTTCTGGTATATGAAAAACATGTTTTTCAATGGCAAAAATCAATGAATATTGTAAATGCACAAACAGTAATATCTCCACATTGCAAGGTGCAATTCTGAAATTCTTTGCTTTTTCCTGTTAATCCTAGCATGATAAAGAAGATTCAAAGAGAGTGAGATGCCAGCTCCTTTCATTCAGTCAGTAGCTTCAAACATTTCTGGTATATGAAAAACATGTTTTTCAATGGCAAAAATCAATGAATATTGTAAATGCACAAACAGTAATATCTCCACATTGCAAGGTGCAATTCTGAAATTTTTTGCTTTTTCCTGCTAATCCTAGCATGATAAAGAAGATTCAAAGAGAGTGAGATGCCAGCTCCTTTCATTCAGTCAGTAGCTTCAAACATTTCTGGTATATGAAAAACATGTTTTTCAATGGCAAAAATCAATGAATATTGTAAATGCACAAACAGTAATATCTCCACATTGCACGGTGCAATTCTGAAATTTTTAGCTTTTTCCTGTTAATCCTTGCATGATAAAGAAGATTCAAAGAGAGTGAGATGCCAGCTCCTTTCATTCAGTCAGTAGCTTCAAACATTTCTGGTATATGAAAAACATGTTTTTCAATGGCAAAAATCAATGAATATTGTAAATGCACAAACAGTAATATCTCCACATTGCACGGTGCAATTCTGAAATTTTTAGCTTTTTCCTGTTAATCCTAGCATGATAAAGAAGATTCAAAGAGAGTGAGATGCCAGCTCCTTTCATTCAGTCAGTAGCTTCAAACATTTCTGGTATATGAAAAACATGTTTTTCAATGGCAAAAATCAATGAATATTGTAAATGCACAAACAGTAATATCTCCACATTGCAAGGTGCAATTCTGAAATTCTTTGCTTTTTCCTGTTAATCCTAGCATGATAAAGAAGATTCAAAGAGAGTGAGATGCCAGCTCCTTTCATTCAGTCAGTAGCTTCAAACATTTCTGGTATATGAAAAACATGTTTTTCAATGGCAAAAATCAATGAATATTGTAAATGCACAAACAGAATATCTCCACATTGCAAGGTGCAATTCTGAAATTTTTTGCTTTTTCCTGCTAATCCTAGCATGATAAAGAAGATTCAAAGAGAGTGAGATGCCAGCTCCTTTCATTCAGTCAGTAGCTTCAAACATTTCTGGTATATGAAAAACATGTTTTTCAATGGCAAAAATCAATGAATATTGTAAATGCACAAACAGTAATATCTCCACATTGCACGGTGCAATTCTGAAATTTTTAGCTTTTTCCTGTTAATCCTTGCATGATAAAGAAGATTCAAAGAGAGTGAGATGCCAGCTCCTTTCATTCAGTCAGTAGCTTCAAACATTTCTGGTATATGAAAAACATGTTTTTCAATGGCAAAAATCAATGAATATTGTAAATGCACAAACAGTAATATCTCCACATTGCAAGGTGCAATTCTGAAATTCTTTGCTTTTTCCTGTTAATCCTAGCATGATAAAGAAGATTCAAAGAGAGTGAGATGCCAGCTCCTTTCATTCAGTCAGTAGCTTCAAACATTTCTGGTATATGAAAAACATGTTTTTCAATGGCAAAAATCAATGAATATTGTAAATGCACAAACAGTAATATCTCCACATTGCAAGGTGCAATTCTGAAATTTTTTTTGCTTTTTCCTGCTAATCCTAGCATGATAAAGAAGATTCAAAGAGAGTGAGATGCCAGCTCCTTTCATTCAGTCAGTAGCTTCAAACATTTCTGGTATATGAAAAACATGTTTTTCAATGGCAAAAATCAATGAATATTGTAAATGCACAAACAGTAATATCTCCACATTGCAAGGTGCAATTCTGAAATTTTTTGCTTTTTCCTGCTAATCCTAGCATGATAAAGAAGATTCAAAGAGAGTGAGATGCCAGCTCCTTTCATTCAGTCAGTAGCTTCAAACATTTCTGGTATATGAAAAACATGTTTTTCAATGGCAAAAATCAATGAATATTGTAAATGCACAAACAGTAATATCTCCACATTGCACGGTGCAATTCTGAAATTTTTAGCTTTTTCCTGTTAATCCTTGCATGATAAAGAAGATTCAAAGAGAGTGAGATGCCAGCTCCTTTCATTCAGTCAGTAGCTTCAAACATTTCTGGTATATGAAAAACATGTTTTTCAATGGCAAAAATCAATGAATATTGTAAATGCACAAACAGTAATATCTCCACATTGCACGGTGCAATTCTGAAATTTTTAGCTTTTTCCTGTTAATCCTAGCATGATAAAGAAGATTCAAAGAGAGTGAGATGCCAGCTCCTTTCATTCAGTCAGTAGCTTCAAACATTTCTGGTATATGAAAAACATGTTTTTCAATGGCAAAAATCAATGAATATTGTAAATGCACAAACAGTAATATCTCCACATTGCAAGGTGCAATTCTGAAATTCTTTGCTTTTTCCTGTTAATCCTAGCATGATAAAGAAGATTCAAAGAGAGTGAGATGCCAGCTCCTTTCATTCAGTCAGTAGCTTCAAACATTTCTGGTATATGAAAAACATGTTTTTCAATGGCAAAAATCAATGAATATTGTAAATGCACAGTAATATCTCCACATTGCAAGGTGCAATTCTGAAATTTTTTGCTTTTTCCTGCTAATCCTAGCATGATAAAGAAGATTCAAAGAGAGTGAGATGCCAGCTCCTTTCATTCAGTCAGTAGCTTCAAACATTTCTGGTATATGAAAAACATGTTTTTCAATGGCAAAAATCAATGAATATTGTAAATGCACAAACAGTAATATCTCCACATTGCACGGTGCAATTCTGAAATTTTTAGCTTTTTCCTGTTAATCCTTGCATGATAAAGAAGATTCAAAGAGAGTGAGATGCCAGCTCCTTTCATTCAGTCAGTAGCTTCAAACATTTCTGGTATATGAAAAACATGTTTTTCAATGGCAAAAATCAATGAATATTGTAAATGCACAAACAGTAATATCTCCACATTGCAAGGTGCAATTCTGAAATTCTTTGCTTTTTCCTGTTAATCCTAGCATGATAAAGAAGATTCAAAGAGAGTGAGATGCCAGCTCCTTTCATTCAGTCAGTAGCTTCAAACATTTCTGGTATATGAAAAACATGTTTTTCAATGGCAAAAATCAATGAATATTGTAAATGCACAAACAGTAATATCTCCACATTGCAAGGTGCAATTCTGAAATTTTTTGCTTTTTCCTGCTAATCCTAGCATGATAAAGAAGATTCAAAGAGAGTGAGATGCCAGCTCCTTTCATTCAGTCAGTAGCTTCAAACATTTCTTATATATGAAAAACATGTTTTTCAATGGCAAAAATCAATGAATATTGTAAATGCACAAACAGTAATATCTCCACATTGCAAGGTGCAATTCTGAAATTTTTTGCTTTTTCCTGCTAATCCTAGCATGATAAAGAAGATTCAAAGAGAGTGAGATGCCAGCTCCTTTCATTCAGTCAGTAGCTTCAAACATTTCTGGTATATGAAAAACATGTTTTTCAATGGCAAAAATCAATGAATATTGTAAATGCACAAACAGTAATATCTCCACATTGCACGGTGCAATTCTGAAATTTTTAGCTTTTTCCTGTTAATCCTAGCATGATAAAGAAGATTCAAAGAGAGTGAGATGCCAGCTCCTTTCATTCAGTCAGTAGCTTCAAACATTTCTGGTATATGAAAAACATGTTTTTCAATGGCAAAAATCAATGAATATTGTAAATGCACAAACAGTAATATCTCCACATTGCAAGGTGCAATTCTGAAATTCTTTGCTTTTTCCTGTTAATCCTAGCATGATAAAGAAGATTCAAAGAGAGTGAGATGCCAGCTCCTTTCATTCAGTCAGTAGCTTCAAACATTTCTGGTATATGAAAAACATGTTTTTCAATGGCAAAAATCAATGAATATTGTAAATGCACAAACAGTAATATCTCCACATTGCAAGGTGCAATTCTGAAATTTTTTGCTTTTTCCTGCTAATCCTAGCATGATAAAGAAGATTCAAAGAGAGTGAGATGCCAGCTCCTTTCATTCAGTCAGTAGCTTCAAACATTTCTGGTATATGAAAAACATGTTTTTCAATGGCAAAAATCAATGAATATTGTAAATGCACAAACAGTAATATCTCCACATTGCACGGTGCAATTCTGAAATTTTTAGCTTTTTCCTGTTAATCCTTGCATGATAAAGAAGATTCAAAGAGAGTGAGATGCCAGCTCCTTTCATTCAGTCAGTAGCTTCAAACATTTCTGGTATATGAAAAACATGTTTTTCAATGGCAAAAATCAATGAATATTGTAAATGCACAAACAGTAATATCTCCACATTGCACGGTGCAATTCTGAAATTTTTAGCTTTTTCCTGTTAATCCTAGCATGATAAAGAAGATTCAAAGAGAGTGAGATGCCAGCTCCTTTCATTCAGTCAGTAGCTTCAAACATTTCTGGTATATGAAAAACATGTTTTTCAATGGCAAAAATCAATGAATATTGTAAATGCACAAACAGTAATATCTCCACATTGCAAGGTGCAATTCTGAAATTCTTTGCTTTTTCCTGTTAATCCTAGCATGATAAAGAAGATTCAAAGAGAGTGAGATGCCAGCTCCTTTCATTCAGTCAGTAGCTTCAAACATTTCTGGTATATGAAAAACATGTTTTTCAATGGCAAAAATCAATGAATATTGTAAATGCACAAACAGTAATATCTCCACATTGCAAGGTGCAATTCTGAAATTTTTTGCTTTTTCCTGCTAATCCTAGCATGATAAAGAAGATTCAAAGAGAGTGAGATGCCAGCTCCTTTCATTCAGTCAGTAGCTTCAAACATTTCTGGTATATGAAAAACATGTTTTTCAATGGCAAAAATCAATGAATATTGTAAATGCACAAACAGTAATATCTCCACATTGCAAGGTGCAATTCTGAAATTTTTTGCTTTTTCCTGCTAATCCTAGCATGATAAAGAAGATTCAAAGAGAGTGAGATGCCAGCTCCTTTCATTCAGTCAGTAGCTTCAAACATTTCTGGTATATGAAAAACATGTTTTTCAATGGCAAAAATCAATGAATATTGTAAATGCACAAACAGTAATATCTCCACATTGCAAGGTGCAATTCTGAAATTTTTTGCTTTTTCCTGCTAATCCTAGCATGATAAAGAAGATTCAAAGAGAGTGAGATGCCAGCTCCTTTCATTCAGTCAGTAGCTTCAAACATTTCTGGTATATGAAAAACATGTTTTTCAATGGCAAAAATCAATGAATATTGTAAATGCACAAACAGTAATATCTCCACATTGCAAGGTGCAATTCTGAAATTTTTTGCTTTTTCCTGCTAATCCTAGCATGATAAAGAAGATTCAAAGAGAGTGAGATGCCAGCTCCTTTCATTCAGTCAGTAGCTTCAAACATTTCTGGTATATGAAAAACATGTTTTTCAATGGCAAAAATCAATGAATATTGTAAATGCACAAACAGTAATATCTCCACATTGCACGGTGCAATTCTGAAATTTTTAGCTTTTTCCTGTTAATCCTAGCATGATAAAGAAGATTCAAAGAGAGTGAGATGCCAGCTCCTTTCATTCAGTCAGTAGCTTCAAACATTTCTGGTATATGAAAAACATGTTTTTCAATGGCAAAAATCAATGAATATTGTAAATGCACAAACAGTAATATCTCCACATTGCAAGGTGCAATTCTGAAATTCTTTGCTTTTTCCTGTTAATCCTAGCATGATAAAGAAGATTCAAAGAGAGTGAGATGCCAGCTCCTTTCATTCAGTCAGTAGCTTCAAACATTTCTGGTATATGAAAAACATGTTTTTCAATGGCAAAAATCAATGAATATTGTAAATGCACAAACAGTAATATCTCCACATTGCAAGGTGCAATTCTGAAATTTTTTGCTTTTTCCTGCTAATCCTAGCATGATAAAGAAGATTCAAAGAGAGTGAGATGCCAGCTCCTTTCATTCAGTCAGTAGCTTCAAACATTTCTGGTATATGAAAAACATGTTTTTCAATGGCAAAAATCAATGAATATTGTAAATGCACAAACAGTAATATCTCCACATTGCACGGTGCAATTCTGAAATTTTTAGCTTTTTCCTGTTAATCCTTGCATGATAAAGAAGATTCAAAGAGAGTGAGATGCCAGCTCCTTTCATTCAGTCAGTAGCTTCAAACATTTCTGGTATATGAAAAACATGTTTTTCAATGGCAAAAATCAATGAATATTGTAAATGCACAAACAGTAATATCTCCACATTGCACGGTGCAATTCTGAAATTTTTAGCTTTTTCCTGTTAATCCTAGCATGATAAAGAAGATTCAAAGAGAGTGAGATGCCAGCTCCTTTCATTCAGTCAGTAGCTTCAAACATTTCTGGTATATGAAAAACATGTTTTTCAATGGCAAAAATCAATGAATATTGTAAATGCACAAACAGTAATATCTCCACATTGCAAGGTGCAATTCTGAAATTCTTTGCTTTTTCCTGTTAATCCTAGCATGATAAAGAAGATTCAAAGAGAGTGAGATGCCAGCTCCTTTCATTCAGTCAGTAGCTTCAAACATTTCTGGTATATGAAAAACATGTTTTTCAATGGCAAAAATCAATGAATATTGTAAATGCACAGTAATATCTCCACATTGCAAGGTGCAATTCTGAAATTCTTTGCTTTTTCCTGTTAATCCTAGCATGATAAAGAAGATTCAAAGAGAGTGAGATGCCAGCTCCTTTCATTCAGTCAGTAGCTTCAAACATTTCTGGTATATGAAAAACATGTTTTTCAATGGCAAAAATCAATGAATATTGTAAATGCACAAACAGTAATATCTCCACATTGCAAGGTGCAATTCTGAAATTTTTTGCTTTTTCCTGCTAATCCTAGCATGATAAAGAAGATTCAAAGAGAGTGAGATGCCAGCTCCTTTCATTCAGTCAGTAGCTTCAAACATTTCTGGTATATGAAAAACATGTTTTTCAATGGCAAAAATCAATGAATATTGTAAATGCACAAACAGTAATATCTCCACATTGCAAGGTGCAATTCTGAAATTTTTTGCTTTTTCCTGCTAATCCTAGCATGATAAAGAAGATTCAAAGAGAGTGAGATGCCAGCTCCTTTCATTCAGTCAGTAGCTTCAAACATTTCTGGTATATGAAAAACATGTTTTTCAATGGCAAAAATCAATGAATATTGTAAATGCACAAACAGTAATATCTCCACATTGCACGGTGCAATTCTGAAATTTTTAGCTTTTTCCTGTTAATCCTAGCATGATAAAGAAGATTCAAAGAGAGTGAGATGCCAGCTCCTTTCATTCAGTCAGTAGCTTCAAACATTTCTGGTATATGAAAAACATGTTTTTCAATGGCAAAAATCAATGAATATTGTAAATGCACAAACAGTAATATCTCCACATTGCAAGGTGCAATTCTGAAATTCTTTGCTTTTTCCTGTTAATCCTAGCATGATAAAGAAGATTCAAAGAGAGTGAGATGCCAGCTCCTTTCATTCAGTCAGTAGCTTCAAACATTTCTGGTATATGAAAAACATGTTTTTCAATGGCAAAAATCAATGAATATTGTAAATGCACAAACAGTAATATCTCCACATTGCAAGGTGCAATTCTGAAATTTTTTGCTTTTTCCTGCTAATCCTAGCATGATAAAGAAGATTCAAAGAGAGTGAGATGCCAGCTCCTTTCATTCAGTCAGTAGCTTCAAACATTTCTGGTATATGAAAAACATGTTTTTCAATGGCAAAAATCAATGAATATTGTAAATGCACAAACAGTAATATCTCCACATTGCACGGTGCAATTCTGAAATTTTTAGCTTTTTCCTGTTAATCCTTGCATGATAAAGAAGATTCAAAGAGAGTGAGATGCCAGCTCCTTTCATTCAGTCAGTAGCTTCAAACATTTCTGGTATATGAAAAACATGTTTTTCAATGGCAAAAATCAATGAATATTGTAAATGCACAAACAGTAATATCTCCACATTGCACGGTGCAATTCTGAAATTTTTAGCTTTTTCCTGTTAATCCTAGCATGATAAAGAAGATTCAAAGAGAGTGAGATGCCAGCTCCTTTCATTCAGTCAGTAGCTTCAAACATTTCTGGTATATGAAAAACATGTTTTTCAATGGCAAAAATCAATGAATATTGTAAATGCACAAACAGTAATATCTCCACATTGCAAGGTGCAATTCTGAAATTCTTTGCTTTTTCCTGTTAATCCTAGCATGATAAAGAAGATTCAAAGAGAGTGAGATGCCAGCTCCTTTCATTCAGTCAGTAGCTTCAAACATTTCTGGTATATGAAAAACATGTTTTTCAATGGCAAAAATCAATGAATATTGTAAATGCACAGTAATATCTCCACATTGCAAGGTGCAATTCTGAAATTTTTTGCTTTTTCCTGCTAATCCTAGCATGATAAAGAAGATTCAAAGAGAGTGAGATGCCAGCTCCTTTCATTCAGTCAGTAGCTTCAAACATTTCTGGTATATGAAAAACATGTTTTTCAATGGCAAAATTCAATGAATATTGTAAATGCACAAACAGTAATATCTCCACATTGCACGGTGCAATTCTGAAATTTTTAGCTTTTTCCTGTTAATCCTTGCATGATAAAGAAGATTCAAAGAGAGTGAGATGCCAGCTCCTTTCATTCAGTCAGTAGCTTCAAACATTTCTGGTATATGAAAAACATGTTTTTCAATGGCAAAAATCAATGAATATTGTAAATGCACAAACAGTAATATCTCCACATTGCAAGGTGCAATTCTGAAATTCTTTGCTTTTTCCTGTTAATCCTAGCATGATAAAGAAGATTCAAAGAGAGTGAGATGCCAGCTCCTTTCATTCAGTCAGTAGCTTCAAACATTTCTGGTATATGAAAAACATGTTTTTCAATGGCAAAAATCAATGAATATTGTAAATGCACAAACAGTAATATCTCCACATTGCAAGGTGCAATTCTGAAATTTTTTGCTTTTTCCTGCTAATCCTAGCATGATAAAGAAGATTCAAAGAGAGTGAGATGCCAGCTCCTTTCATTCAGTCAGTAGCTTCAAACATTTCTGGTATATGAAAAACATGTTTTTCAATGGCAAAAATCAATGAATATTGTAAATGCACAAACAGTAATATCTCCACATTGCAAGGTGCAATTCTGAAATTTTTTGCTTTTTCCTGCTAATCCTAGCATGATAAAGAAGATTCAAAGAGAGTGAGATGCCAGCTCCTTTCATTCAGTCAGTAGCTTCAAACATTTCTGGTATATGAAAAACATGTTTTTCAATGGCAAAAATCAATGAATATTGTAAATGCACAAACAGTAATATCTCCACATTGCACGGTGCAATTCTGAAATTTTTAGCTTTTTCCTGTTAATCCTTGCATGATAAAGAAGATTCAAAGAGAGTGAGATGCCAGCTCCTTTCATTCAGTCAGTAGCTTCAAACATTTCTGGTATATGAAAAACATGTTTTTCAATGGCAAAAATCAATGAATATTGTAAATGCACAAACAGTAATATCTCCACATTGCAAGGTGCAATTCTGAAATTTTTTGCTTTTTCCTGCTAATCCTAGCATGATAAAGAAGATTCAAAGAGAGTGAGATGCCAGCTCCTTTCATTCAGTCAGTAGCTTCAAACATTTCTGGTATATGAAAAACATGTTTTTCAATGGCAAAAATCAATGAATATTGTAAATGCACAAACAGTAATATCTCCACATTGCAAGGTGCAATTCTGAAATTTTTTGCTTTTTCCTGCTAATCCTAGCATGATAAAGAAGATTCAAAGAGAGTGAGATGCCAGCTCCTTTCATTCAGTCAGTAGCTTCAAACATTTCTGGTATATGAAAAACATGTTTTTCAATGGCAAAAATCAATGAATATTGTAAATGCACAAACAGTAATATCTCCACATTGCACGGTGCAATTCTGAAATTTTTAGCTTTTTCCTGTTAATCCTAGCATGATAAAGAAGATTCAAAGAGAGTGAGATGCCAGCTCCTTTCATTCAGTCAGTAGCTTCAAACATTTCTGGTATATGAAAAACATGTTTTTCAATGGCAAAAATCAATGAATATTGTAAATGCACAAACAGTAATATCTCCACATTGCAAGGTGCAATTCTGAAATTCTTTGCTTTTTCCTGTTAATCCTAGCATGATAAAGAAGATTCAAAGAGAGTGAGATGCCAGCTCCTTTCATTCAGTCAGTAGCTTCAAACATTTCTGGTATATGAAAAACATGTTTTTCAATGGCAAAAATCAATGAATATTGTAAATGCACAAACAGTAATATCTCCACATTGCAAGGTGCAATTCTGAAATTTTTTGCTTTTTCCTGCTAATCCTAGCATGATAAAGAAGATTCAAAGAGAGTGAGATGCCAGCTCCTTTCATTCAGTCAGTAGCTTCAAACATTTCTGGTATATGAAAAACATGTTTTTCAATGGCAAAAATCAATGAATATTGTAAATGCACAAACAGTAATATCTCCACATTGCACGGTGCAATTCTGAAATTTTTAGCTTTTTCCTGTTAATCCTTGCATGATAAAGAAGATTCAAAGAGAGTGAGATGCCAGCTCCTTTCATTCAGTCAGTAGCTTCAAACATTTCTGGTATATGAAAAACATGTTTTTCAATGGCAAAAATCAATGAATATTGTAAATGCACAAACAGTAATATCTCCACATTGCACGGTGCAATTCTGAAATTTTTAGCTTTTTCCTGTTAATCCTAGCATGATAAAGAAGATTCAAAGAGAGTGAGATGCCAGCTCCTTTCATTCAGTCAGTAGCTTCAAACATTTCTGGTATATGAAAAACATGTTTTTCAATGGCAAAAATCAATGAATATTGTAAATGCACAAACAGTAATATCTCCACATTGCAAGGTGCAATTCTGAAATTCTTTGCTTTTTCCTGTTAATCCTAGCATGATAAAGAAGATTCAAAGAGAGTGAGATGCCAGCTCCTTTCATTCAGTCAGTAGCTTCAAACATTTCTGGTATATGAAAAACATGTTTTTCAATGGCAAAAATCAATGAATATTGTAAATGCAACAGTAATATCTCCACATTGCAAGGTGCAATTCTGAAATTTTTTGCTTTTTCCTGCTAATCCTAGCATGATAAAGAAGATTCAAAGAGAGTGAGATGCCAGCTCCTTTCATTCAGTCAGTAGCTTCAAACATTTCTGGTATATGAAAAACATGTTTTTCAATGGCAAAATTCAATGAATATTGTAAATGCACAAACAGTAATATCTCCACATTGCACGGTGCAATTCTGAAATTTTTAGCTTTTTCCTGTTAATCCTTGCATGATAAAGAAGATTCAAAGAGAGTGAGATGCCAGCTCCTTTCATTCAGTCAGTAGCTTCAAACATTTCTGGTATATGAAAAACATGTTTTTCAATGGCAAAAATCAATGAATATTGTAAATGCACAAACAGTAATATCTCCACATTGCAAGGTGCAATTCTGAAATTCTTTGCTTTTTCCTGTTAATCCTAGCATGATAAAGAAGATTCAAAGAGAGTGAGATGCCAGCTCCTTTCATTCAGTCAGTAGCTTCAAACATTTCTGGTATATGAAAAACATGTTTTTCAATGGCAAAAATCAATGAATATTGTAAATGCACAAACAGTAATATCTCCACATTGCAAGGTGCAATTCTGAAATTTTTTGCTTTTTCCTGCTAATCCTAGCATGATAAAGAAGATTCAAAGAGAGTGAGATGCCAGCTCCTTTCATTCAGTCAGTAGCTTCAAACATTTCTGGTATATGAAAAACATGTTTTTCAATGGCAAAAATCAATGAATATTGTAAATGCACAAACAGTAATATCTCCACATTGCAAGGTGCAATTCTGAAATTTTTTGCTTTTTCCTGCTAATCCTAGCATGATAAAGAAGATTCAAAGAGAGTGAGATGCCAGCTCCTTTCATTCAGTCAGTAGCTTCAAACATTTCTGGTATATGAAAAACATGTTTTTCAATGGCAAAAATCAATGAATATTGTAAATGCACAAACAGTAATATCTCCACATTGCACGGTGCAATTCTGAAATTTTTAGCTTTTTCCTGTTAATCCTTGCATGATAAAGAAGATTCAAAGAGAGTGAGATGCCAGCTCCTTTCATTCAGTCAGTAGCTTCAAACATTTCTGGTATATGAAAAACATGTTTTTCAATGGCAAAAATCAATGAATATTGTAAATGCACAAACAGTAATATCTCCACATTGCACGGTGCAATTCTGAAATTTTTAGCTTTTTCCTGTTAATCCTAGCATGATAAAGAAGATTCAAAGAGAGTGAGATGCCAGCTCCTTTCATTCAGTCAGTAGCTTCAAACATTTCTGGTATATGAAAAACATGTTTTTCAATGGCAAAAATCAATGAATATTGTAAATGCACAAACAGTAATATCTCCACATTGCAAGGTGCAATTCTGAAATTCTTTGCTTTTTCCTGTTAATCCTAGCATGATAAAGAAGATTCAAAGAGAGTGAGATG